>NC_077231.1:185374602-185607102 GCF_027887165.1 Monodelphis domestica | reverse complement strand
ATTATGCTAAATAAAATTTTATTAGAAAGATAGATTGCCTATACATTTCACAATTGAGTAGGAAATGAATTCTTGACCAGCAAGGGAAAAAGACAATTACAAAGGATGAGACAGACAACTTTAATCATATAAAATTTAAAATTATCTGAACAAAAATTGGTGCCCTTAATTTAAGAAGGGGAGCAGCAGTTCAATGAGGAAAAAAAATCTTCCATCAGATTTTACTTACAAGAGTTTAGTAACCAAGACACATAAAATATTAAATATATAAAACCAGTCATTTTCCAATAGATAATTGGTCAAAGGATATGAACAAAGAATGCTCAAAGAATTAGAAAGCATTAACAAATATATAATGAGAGAAAAAACCAAAACAATCCTAAGGTTTCAACCTACACCTTGAAAATTGGTTAATAGTTAACAAAAATGGCAGTAGTCAACAAAACGGACAGATTCTGGGATATTTTTGGTAGAGTTGTGAATTTCTAAATCCTTTTGGAAAGCAATGTGAAGTTATATAAAGTGATTAAAATGTCTACATTCTTTGAAACAGAGACTCCATGCTAGTACCCCAAGGTAACCATCAATAGGAAGAAAGTTCTCACAGTCACTTAAATACATTTAGCAGCAAAGAAATGTAAACAAAATAAATGCCCATTGATTGGGAAATAGCTTAACAGACCAGTATATGAATGCAATGGAATGTTACTGTGTTGTAAGAAATGATGTTTTGAATATAGAGAAGCCTGCAATGATTTTAATTAATTGATGTAAAGTAAAATAAGCAGAGTCAAGGGAAATATATATACATATATATTTATATATAATGACTACAACAATGCAAATTTTCCCAACTGACAAATGGTCAAAGGATAGTAAGCAGTTTGGGGGGGGGGGGAAGCAATCAAAATTATCAATAGCTACATGAAAAAATAGTCACGTGGTTCAAATCACCAACAATTAGAGAAATGCCAATGAAAACCACTCTGAGATATATCATACCCATAAGTTTGGCTAAGTTGACAAAAAAATGGAAATGACAAATACTTGGAGGGGATGTAGGAAAACAGTTCCACTTTTACTGGAACTGTAAATTAGTCCAATCATTTTAGAAATCAATTTGGAACAATGCACAAAAAGCTAAAGAGATTTTTTTAAAAAGGAAAGGACCTATATATATTTATAGCAACTCTTTTTATAATCACAAAAAATTTAGAAATAAGAGGGGTACCTAACAATTAAGGTATGATTGAACAAGTTATATATGTGTGTGTGTATATATATATATATATATATACATATATATATATATATAAACATATGGATATGATGAAATACTTTTATCCTATAAGAAATAATGAAGAGAACAGTTGCAGAAAATCCTAGGAAAATTTGTTTGACCTGATGCGAAGCGAATAGAACCAGACGAATATTTATACAGTAACAGCAAAATTATAATAGTAAATACCTTTGAAAGACTTAGTAACACCCATCAACACAAAAACAATTCCATGATGAAACATGATATCTACCTCTAAATACAGGATTGGAAGACAAGTGTACAGACTGAAGAATATTTTCTATTTATTTCTTTTTAATTAGTTTTGTTTTGTATTAGAAGATGGCTAGTTTGGATATTTGTTTGGCATAACCAAATATCTATAATTGATTTTGTCTTTCTTGCTTTCTTGTTGGGTGGGAGAGTAGAGGAGAATGGTAGAAAATATGGATCTAAAAATAAAGTTGAAAAACTTTTTTTTTTTTAACCCTTACCTTCTGTCTTGGAGTCAATACTATGTATTGACTCCAAGGCAGAAGGGTGGTAAGAGTTAGGCAATGGGGGTCAAGTGTCTTGCCCAGGGTCATATACAGCTGGGAAGTGTCTGAGGTCAAATTTGAACCTAGGACCTCCCGCCTCTAGGCCTGGCTTTCAATCCACTGAGCTACCCAGTTGCCCCCAAGTTGAAAAACTCTTAAAAGAATTAGAATATTTGGAGAAATATGTTACAAGAAAAGACAAAAGTACATTTTTATTTTTTGTGGATATAGTTGTTCTTATATTTATATTGTTGTGTTGCAAAATTATAAAAATAAACATGGCTCAAAAGAAGAGGTAAGAGGCAACTCCCAACACAGGTGTTGCATATTGCTCATGTTTTCAATTTTTCTAATTTATTGATCTGATGTGCTGATTTTTTAAATTTTTTCTTGTCTTCAAAAAATACTATATAAGATATATAAGATAGCTCTCTGGGAGGTTGAAAAGAAGTACACTAAGGAAATAAAAATATTTTATTTAAATATTTAATTTTATTCAAATAATTATTATATATTTATCATCATATATTATTATAAAGAAAATTCATTTATTATATATGATATCCATTATATCTATCATATATTAAAAACTTTTATTTAAATCAAAGAATGGAAAAAACCAGAATTGTAAGAAGCTTGAGACTTAAATAATCCAAGTCCTTCTGTGAATATTAATAAATGAAACTGTAACAACAGTGAAATGGAATAGTTCTGTTGGGAATTTCATAGTGATTCTAAGGAATCTATTCTCATCATCAATCATTTTAAAATCACTATATTTGAATGTTCATTCCTCAGTACTACATGTAGAGGAAGTGAAAATTACATTTAAGAAATCATGCTGGCTGGATTCATTACAAATGTATGCTATCTATCTAAACTCAACTGCATCCTCCTGGCAAGAAGCAATCATTCTGCTCCTGCCCAATCTCTTCACTACCCCACTTTCCAAAGCAGCTATTCCAAACTTCATCCCTCCTTGAGCCTCACACAACATCCTCTCTTCCCATATTTTCAGCTAAGAACATTGCCATACTTAGTTTTTTTTTTTAATATGCTGTTCACTGTGAATTGCCCTTCTTCACTGTTCCTCAAATCATATCCCTTAAAAATATCGTTACTCCATTCTCAGACCAAAAGAAGATCCCTTTTCCTTTCCAAGGCCAACACCTTTGCATATACCCTGGATCTCATCCCTTGCTGTTTTGTCCAGTCAATGTTACTCCATCTTTTATCTTTCTTATCTTCAATTTGTCCTGTCTACTAACCACCACTCCCCCCCCCCCCCCCCGCTACTTGCACAGAAACACAACCATGTCTTTCACTTTATTTTTTTTAAATCCTTCAACTCCTTCCATGCCATCTTTCCCTTTGAAGTCAATCTTCTTGAAAAAGGTTGCTATACTTAATGCCTCAACTTCTTTTCCTCTTACTCTTCTAAGCCCTCTGCATTGGGTCCTGCCTCATTATTCAACAGAAACTGCTCTCTTCAAAGTTACCAATGACCTTTTAAGTGCCAAATTGGAAGACCTTTTCTCAGGGCTCAGTTTTGACTTCTCTTCAGTATTATTATTGATTATTTAGCCTCCTGGATAATCTCTTCTACTCTCAAGAGTGAAAAGAAGAAACTGATAGGAGAAAATTTGCTTTCTCCTCATCTGTAGCCAGATAACTTTAAGTGACTCCCATATTTCTGTCCTGGATTCCTTTCTCCTACTATGCTCTAATACCCAGTGATCATTAGTTTCCATGTTCAGTTGTCATCTCTATGCAGCTGATTCCTAAATAATAACCAGTCCTTGTCTGTTTCCTGCTTTATAGTCCTGCATCACCAATTGCTTTTGGGCATCAGTTCTCTCAAACTTAATGTGCCTACACAGACTTCATTCTCTTTCCCCCAGAAAATAGAGTTCACTTACATGATCTCTTTTGTCCCTTTCAGTTCTAAATTTTGATTTTATGTTCCTAAAAATCTTCTTATATTTAAGTTGGAAATGATTCAAAAGGTAATAGATGTGCTTTTCTTTTATGGACTCTCAAACCTTCCACAGTGACTATTTCAATCTTTTCTTTCATTAAAGTTCCACTTCTATTCTTCGTCACTCCCAACTCCAGCTCCCACAAAATGACCTTACCTAGTTTTCAACAACATTAAAGCTATCTGTCATGAGGTTTCTCCGTTCATCTCCTGATTTACTAGAATTTCCATAGAATGCTGTGACTTTTCTCCTTGCCAAAGCAAACCTCTGCATTTATTTCAAGTGCCATTTTCTTTAAGAGCTGGCCCTTGCTCACCCCCTTTTTTCTTATCTTCAATTTCTTATCTACTACCTCCTTCCCTGCTACCTAGGAATATTTTCAAGTCTCCACTATCATGAAAAACCTTTCCTTTGATCCAATTATTCCCTCAAATCTCTCATCTCTCTCTTCTATTTTTATTTTTAAGCTCCTCAAAATAGCATCCCTTTACTCATGTTCTCCTCAATAGCTTACCAGAGGCTCTACAGAAACCTCTCTTCCTCCTCTCACCTCTATCTCTGTCTCTCATCATCATCACTGACCACTTATTTGTAAAATCCAATGTCTATTTCTCAGCCTTCATCCTCCTTGATCTTTCTAACCTATTTGAAACTATTCACCATCCCTTTCTTCTCAATACATTTTCCTTCTTTACCTACTTGATATTATTAGCTCCTGACTGCCTTCTGACTTCTCTGCCCAATGCTCCACCTCCTCATTTAATCATCCTCCTCCCATACCTTAAGTTTGGATATCCTCCAAGATTTTGTCCTGGATGTTCCTCTCTTCTCTCACTATGCTTTCACATAGTGATCTTATCTACTCACCTCTATACAAATCAGTAAAATCTATACACCTGTTCCTTATCTCTCACTTCAACTCTAGTCCTGCAACTCGAACTTCCTACTCAGCATCAGCTAGATCTCTTAACAACACCTGAAACTCAGATTGCATAAAACTGGCCTCATTCTCTCATCTTCCCCTGATCCTCCCCCCAAAACCTGCCCCTCTTCTCAAACTAACTTTTTTTGCTGATGACACCACCTACTTCTCAGTAAATGGCCTTGAGACCTCAGGATCATATATGAATCTTCCCTCTCGGTTCTACCTTTCTTTTATGTGAAGCTCAATTTTTTCTAAGGCATTTTGCATCAGTCTCTACTTGATACCTGAATTATACTTATTGATATATATGTGTGTATATATATATATATATATCTTGTCCTCATTAAAAATTCAAGCTCCTTGAGGACAAGGATGATCATTTGTTTTTATGTTTATATTCCCCATGCCTAATACAGAACATGATACCTGCTTAAGAAATGTTTAATTGAATGGTATATGTAAATCATACTACAGCATATTGTCAATAATGACATCTGCACAGGATTTGACATTAAAAACTCACCAATGATTTTTTACCAGAAAAAAAATGATCAGAGAAGAAAGTTGGGCCTTTTATGTTTGATGATCAAGGACTAACATAGAAAGACATTGGTCTTTATCAATCCTTCACAAAATATTAAAAGGGCCAGAAAACGGTCTACACTCATTTTGACTAACATATTACGCTCATGCCTAATGGGGCTTCTCTTTTCCCCCCTTTTCCATGCCTACCTGAGGATATTTCTCAAATCACTCACTCCTCTGCACAGCAGCCCAATGGGAGTGCTTCTTCCCTTCCTTGCCTGAGGTAAGGTGGGGGCTCACATGTGACATGAGGGTAGTAATTTGGGCACTCAGTATCTAAAAGGTTTGCTATCACTGATCTACACCAAAAATGGGTAGATATTCTATGTAAAATTTGTAACTGGATTCAGATTAGAATTGGACTGGATGAGAAGATCAAGAAAGGCTAAACTTTGCACCAAAATAAGTATTACCCACACTAAGTCACTAGCTCCATTGTCTCTCTCTTTAAAAAAAAAAATCCCTTATTTCTATCTTAGAAACTATCAGTTCCAATGCAGAAGAGAGGTAAAGGCTAGGCAATCAGATTTAAGTGACTTGCCCAGGGTCACACAGCTAGAAAGTGTCTGAGGTCAAATATGAACCCAAGATCTCCCATCTCCAGGCTATCCACTGAGCCAACCAGCAGCCCCATTTTATTGTCTTAAAAACATCTTTCCCTGAAAGATATTTTTCAGGTCTTTGTTTAGCATGGAACATTAGAGGCAGCGTGGTATAATAAAGAGAAAGCTGATCTCAGTCAGGAAGACAGATTTAGATCCTGATTCTGACACATTGGCTACCATGACACTGGTCAAGCCATTTATCCTCTAAGTCAATTAATGAGCATTTAATCTGCACTTGCTACCTGCCTAGGACTGACTAAGGGAATCAGGATACAAAGAAAAGAAAAACCATAGTCCCTGATCTCAAAATACTTACATAATGGGGGAGATAACTTTCATATAACTATAGGTACCTACAGTATCTTCACAGACAGAACAAGTAGAAGGTCATCTCAGAGAAGAAACACTAGGAATTGGGAGGTAGAAGTGGGGAGGGATATGGGAGAGAGCTCCCAAGCAACTCTCAAACACTATATAGAAAGAAGCAGAGGATAGAGGGAGAAAAATGGGTGGTGTTGGGAGAAAATAGGATAACAAAAATATCCAGTGACGAACTCAAACAAATGACTGTAAGGTGAGCCAAGGGTTGGGCAATTCTTAGGATGCCATCAAACACTGTCCATGGAAGGAATCACTGGTTTCTCATCCTTCCAGGCCTCTTAACTATATTATCAAGATGAGCATGCAATCTTGCATATATCAGGTATATGAAACCTGTAACAAGTTTCTGGGCAGTGTGTTAGTTAGCAAAGCCCCAGGTATATTCAACAGCAGTAATAAAAAGGTGAAAATAGGTACACCAAGAAGTTGACTTTGCTGCACATTTTTTCAGTAAGCTTCTTTTTTTGAGATTATGAAAACAACAATAAAAATGACTGAAGAAATCCTTGTACTGTCTCACTTTCCAATAATATGGTCCTGGACCAATAGCATAGGCAATCCCATCTACTGCTAAGAGTATTTTTAATGGACTAGAAAAGAGCTATTTGCTTCCTTTATTAAAGGAAATTGAAGGTAAACAAGTAAGGATATTGTTTATATATCATTAAAAACTTTGAAGAAGAAACCTAGATTTTCCAGCTAATTAGTTTGGATCAGTTAGTTCCTAACTTTAGCAGCAGTATTTTGGAATAGATACTGCAATGATAGAGATTTGGGGATTATAGACAAAAGATAAAGGGACCTTGGAAATCATTTACACTCTTTCCTTACCTTACTGTTAAGGAAGCTAAATTCCAAAAAATAAGGGACCTGGCCAAGGTCACAGAACTAGTTAGCAATTAAAAAAAATAATGAAATGGCCGAATATTGTTACAGGAACTTCCTGCAATTTGGGGTCAATCCATTACTTGTATGTATCTCTGTCTTCTGTGGTTCTTGCCAAGAAAGCATGGAAAGCAATTACCTCCTGGACAGTTCCTGGAACTGCCCCATTGGCAAGTGATTTCAAAGGTTGTTTGGAAAAGGCATGTGAAAGGACTGCCAGATCCTGGTGCTAGGGACTCCACAGAACAAAAGCATGATGATTTACAGAAAATTGGTCCAAGTGTCCAAGTCTACCCAGCAGGAGACCTAGAGGTGCATATTGTTCCATTTTTTCCTATGACTCACCCTTCCAAAACTTATTGTCTTCAGTGATACCTCCAACCCCTCCACTTTTCTGTTTTTTTTTTCAGACCATCCTTCTCCTCTCATTTCACTTTGCTCACTTTCCAGTTCAAAGACACACTGTCCTACATTATTAAATGCCTTGCCCCCTTTCCTTATCTCTGCTCAGGACTTGCCTAACTTTAACTCTGGATTACTCCCACCATCTGCCACCTCCATTGCAACTCACATGCCACTGAATGGAACAGGAAGAAGTCTTGAAATGGAGTCCAGTAAGTCTACTACAAATTTCACCTCAGCCTAGCCCCTTTGCATGGAAGCCATATTTCTCTTCTTCTCTAATTGGTTCTCTAGTCCACTCCTCACAGCAGCTGTTCCAAGTTTGCATTTCTTGCTTCAAACCATCTCCACCACCTTCTCAGCTGAAGACATTTGTCTTGTAATTTGCTGAGAACAGAGGCTTTTACTCTAAGCTCTCTTTTCTCCTCTTTGTAAAACCTATTGATTTCCCTCTTTTTTTCTTTTTCTCCAGTGTCTGAAAATGAGATGGCTTATCTTCTTACCAAGGATAACCTCCTTACATATGCCCTTGACCCCATTTCCACTGATCTTCAACAAAAAGACACATAATCATCTCTCTCTCTCCCTCCCCCTCCCCCTCTCTCTCCTCCTTAGTGTGCTATGCTTGGTCATCATCCATATCAAGCTGCCTAATTGTGAGTGTACCCCAAGACTCCTAGACCCTCTTCTCTTCTTTTCTAAACCTTCATATCATATCCCAAATGCTTAATTATCATCTCTATGCAAATGAATCCAGACTATATATGAAACCTAGTCTCTCTACTGGGGTCCAGACCCATGTCACCCAATGCGTAATGTCTCATAGGCATCTCAAATTCAACATGTCAAAAATATCAACCACTTCTTTTTCAGACTTCCCTATTTATGTCCAAGGCACACCATCCTTCCAGTTTTCACTCATTCACTCCACATGGCTAAGCAGTGAGTCACAAAACATTCATTAAGTGCCTTCTGTATGATAGGCATTGAGCTAAAACCTGGAAATCAATGGCTAAATCTTGTTGCTTCAACTTCAATGACATTTTTTATCTTCCTCCTTCTCATTGCTGTCCTAGCCATCACCTGTTTCCAGGCCCTCATTTAGGCTCTGCCAGGCCTGCAATGACCTTTTAATATATTCCTTTCCTCAAATCTCTCTCCTCTCCAATCCATCTGCCAAACAGCTGCATAAATGATTTTCCTTAAGTTCAGGACTCTAACATAAAATATGAACTTCTCCGTTTGGTTTTTCAAACACTTCACAACTTGATTATACTCTACCTTTCTACCTTCATTCTACATTATTTGTCTTCCCTGCATTGGATGGTCCAATCATGTTCCTCATGTGAGCCATTCCCATAGAAAATAAACTCCTTGGAGGCTGGGATTGTACCATTTTGTCTTTGTATCCCCAGAACTGAGCACAGTACTTAGCCTATACTCCATATTTAATAAATGCTTTTTAATTAATTAGTTAAAGATTGCCAGCTTGGTGAAATGGAAAGAAACCTATAATTGGAATCCTATGTGATATAAGACAAGTGATTAAACTCTCTGGGCCAGTTAGGTGGTAAAATGGATAGAGTCCTGGGTCTGGAGTCAGGAAGACATGTTTCTGAGTTCAAATCTGACCTCAGATACTGGACAAACCTTGTGGCAACCTGCCTCAGTTTCTCATCTGTAAAATAAGCTAGAGGAGGAAATGGCAAACCACTTTAGTACCTTTGTCAAGAAAACCCCAAATGAGGTCAAGAAGAGTCAGAAGACTGAATTATAAAATAGGAGAGTTGGACTAAATGACCTTTTTAAGTTCTTTTCCAGTTCTAAATCTATGACAGACAAATAAAATGAGATGAGTTTGAAGGAGAAGGCACTCCTCGTGCTGGGTAAAACTAACGGAGACAGCTTCCAGAGAAACTACCAGAATTTGGGGGATGTTGGGAAGAGTCTTAGATGTAGTTTTTCTCCAAGACCCAAGAGAAACAATCAAATCTCTCTGGAATAACTTGAATAACACTCCATAGGAGGTGTAAGTTCAAAGATATAAACCAGTTATGTCTACATTTTCCATTTGACATTGTTTCTTGTTCACATTTTTTAGTGGCGACAACCCAGCTTGCCTGGGAGGGGAAATACATCTTCTTAATCCTAAAGGTAAATATTGCCAATAAAAAAGGAATTGTTAAACTAAGGCCACTTGTGTTCTGTTGACCTTGACTGGGTTTCTTTACAGAAGACAACTCTGAAGCAGCATCTTAAAAGCAAAAGCAGGTAGACAAAAGTATTTACTGACCAGAAGGAATGATCTGATTAGGGATCCCTGCTTGAAAAGATATTATCAGAAAAAGAAAAAGTAAGACCGTTTACCATAAAGGACATTGATTCTCTCTGTAAATCAGATTATTAAATGATAGGTGGAGTACCTGGCATTTAGTAAGCGCTTAATAAATGTTTATTGATGGACCAAGTAAAGGAATGAGGCCAGTCTGATGAAATAAACCAGGGAAAGTTTCAAGAAGAGAATGTTCTGTACAGGGTTTGTGAAGGAAGGGAGGAAAAGCAGTTTAATTAATTTAGCAATAACAAATGATGTTTCTTGCACTAGGCAAGGCAACCATCCCTTAATTTTGGAGACCAAAGTGTCCCTCCCTGAGGCCAACCATTAGAATAAAAGTCCCTTAAGGGCAAGGACTGTCTTTGCTTTTGTTTTCACTTTCTCAGCTGCTCAGTACAAAGGGAAACTTAATGAATTTTTTTCTATTTGTCCATTTCCAATAAAATGATACCCCCCCCCAAGACAAAAACAGTGAAAGAGCCCTAGACTTAGAGCAATGTAAGCCTTCATCCTACTTTTACTCACCAGGGGAGATCAGTGGCATAATAAAAGGTATACTGGAAGAAGAAGACTAGCATGCCATTCCTTGCTTTGGTCAGAGGTTTCTTTTTTCTTTTATTTTTTTAGGTAACAATTTTTTATTAATGTTAACATTATTCTAAATCCAATAATTTCTAACCTACTGAGAAAAATGTCCAAATTGATATATAGTTTCCTCCTTTCATCATACCCTAGGGTATCTCTCCTCCCAAAGACAATTTGACATTTTTAGGGATTTTTTTTTAATTTTTTTAATTTTTAAATTTTTATTTGGTCATTTCCAAACATTATTCACTGGAAACAAAGATCATTTTCTTTTCTTCTCCCCCCCTCCCACCACCTCTCCCACAGCCTACGTGCAATTCCACTGGGTATCACATGTGTTCTTGATTCAAACCCATTTCCATGTTGTTGGTATTTGCATTAGAGTGTTCATTTAGAGTCTCTCCTCAGTCATATCCCCTCCACCCCTGTAGTCAAGCAGTTGCTTTTCCTCGGTGTTTTTACTCCCACAGTTTATCTTCTGCTTGTGGATAGTGTTTTTTAGATCCCTGCAGATTGTTCAGGGACATTGCATTGACACTGATGGAGAAGTCCATTACCTTCGATTGTACCACAGTGTATCAGTCTCTGTGTACAATGTTTTCCTGGTTCTGCTCCTTTCGCTCTGCATCACTTCCTGGAGGTTGCTCCAGTCTCCATGGAATTCCTCTACTTTATTATTCCTTTTAGCACAATAGTATTCCATCACCAACATATACCACAATTTGTTCAGCCATTCCCCAATTGATGGGCATCCCCTCGTTTTTCCAATTTTTGGCCACCACAAAGAGAGCAGCTATGAATATTCTTGTACAAGTCTTTTTCCTTATTATCTCTTTGGGGTACAAGCCCAATAGTGCTATGGCTGGATCAAAGGGCAGACAGTCTTTTATCACCCTTTGGGGATAGTTCCAAATTGCCCTCCAGAATGGTTGTATTAATTCACAACTCCACCAGCAATGAATTAGTGTCCCTACTTTGCCACATCCCCTCCAGTATTCATTACTTTCCATAGCTGTTATGTTAGTCAATCTGCTAGGTGTGAGGTGATACCTCAGAGTTGTTTTGATTTGCATCTCTCTGATTATAAGAGATGTAGAACACTTTTTCATGTGCTTATTAATAGTTTTGTTTTCTTTATCTGAGAACTGCCTGTTCATGTCCCTTGTCCATTTATCAATTAGAGAATGGCTTGATTTTTTGTACAATTGATTTAGCTCTTTGTAAATTTGAGTAATTAAACTTTTGTCAGAGGTTTTTATGAAGATTGTTTCCCACTTTGTTGCTACCCTTCTGATTTTAGTTACATTGGTTTTGTTTGTACAAAAACTTTTTAATTTGATGTAGGCAAAATTATTTCTTTTACATTTTGTGACTCAGGTTTCTAAGTCTTGCTTGGTTTTAAAATCTTTCCCTTCCCAAAGGTCTAACAGGTATACTATTCTGTGTTCACCTAATTTACTTATAGTTTTCTTCTATATGTTCAAGTCATTCACCCATTCTGAATTTATCTTGGTGTAGGATGTGAGGTGTTGATCCAAACCTAATCTCTCCCACACTGTCTTACAATTTTCCCAGCAGTTTTTGTCAAATAATGAATTTTTGTCCCCAAAGCTGGGGTCTTTGGATTTGTCATAAACTGTCTTGCTGAGATCATTTACGCCAAGTCTATTCCACTGATGCTCCTTTCTGTCTCTTAGCCAGTACCAAATTGTTTTGATAACCACTGCTTTATAGTAGAGTTTGAGATCTGGGACTGCAAGTCCTCCTTCCTTTGCATTTTTTTTCATGATTTCCCTGGATATCCTTGATCTTTTGTTCTTCTAAATGAACTTAGTTATGTTTTTTTCTAATTCAGTAAAGAAGTTTTTTGGTAGTTCAATGGGTATGGCACTAAATAAGTAAATTAATTTGGGTAGGATTGTCATTTTTATTATGTTAGCTCGTCCCACCCATGAGCAATCAATGTTTTTCCAATTGTTTAGATCTAGTTTTAGCTGTGTGGAAAGTGTTTTGTAGTTGTGTTCATATAGTTCCTGTGTTTGTCTCAGCAGATAGATTCCTAAGTATTTTATATTGTCTAGGGTGATGGTCAGAGGTTTCTTGTCTCACCTCTTTGAATCCCAGGTTCACTTGTTGTTCTGACTTTTCTGTCATATCTGATTCTTTGTGACCCCACTTGGAGTTTTCTTGGAAATGACACTGGAGTGGTTTGCCCTTTCCCCTTTCAGCTCATTTTTTGGATGAGGAAACTGAGCTAAATGGGGTTAAGTGATTTGCCCAGGATCATAGCGCAAGTAGGCATCTCTTTTACCCATATTAATGAGGCAAAACTCAGGACAAGAAATTAAAAGAAACTTGTTAAAAATATGTCAAGGTAGCCACAAGTTATCTGGCTAATCACTGGAAATCAGTCTGGATTTCAAGGTAGGCATAGCTTTTTATAACAAAACTTTCATCGTGAGATAGAAAGAATTTGATTGGTTCCTACAGTACATGACACTTTGCACAGGTGTGCCAGGTGGGGTATTTGACTTGCTTAAGTGCCAAATCTCAGGAAATACAGACTGAGTGATGCCTCCTCCCAACACTGATTGACCCAAAGGACTGGGATTACAATAGTTCCAGTTGTTGTCAAATAAATGGGCTGGCCTAGAAAATGTCTAAGATTCCTTTCAACTTTAATATTTTATAGATATTCTAGATACACTGAGACATCTCAGCTCTTTGGCCCACAAGATGTGCTTAGTTGTTGCTGGTAGTGATTTTTGTATTCAGGTTGTTGCAGTATTAAAGTGGGCCCTCAATCATGAGCTAGTAGATACAGAAAGTCGTGGTGCAACAAGAGAACTGGGTGGCCTCAGAGCTAAAAAACACTAGAGTTCAAGTTCCTCTTCTGACATAGTTGTATGACTCTGAGCAAGTCTCTTAACCCAGTTTGTCTCAGTTTCCTCATCTGTAAAAGGATGCAAATGGCTCCAGTAGCTTCACTAAGAAAATCCCAAAAGGACCATGAAGAGTTGGACATAACTGCAAAGAGGGAACAACTGGGCAAGTCACAACTTCTGGTAACCTAGATATTAATCTAAGGTTATGCATTGCTAAGAAGGTATTGACTTGCACTAGTAGAGGATTTTCTTTACCTGGGAGTTCCTTATTTCAGTGAAATTATACATTCAGTCCATATGGCCTATTCCTATCTGAACAGAAAATAAATAATAGAGTTAATAATAACATGATAAATTAATAAAAAGATATAATTATATATTATTAATAAAATAAATAATTATAATAATAAATAATAGAGTTAATAAATGAGAACCCAGAGGGTGTTGGTTGAGGATGTTGGAACAGAGGGAAAGTCTTTATTATTAATTCAGTAATCATGGATTTGATAGGTTGGTAAAGCAGTAGATGGAGATCTTGGACCTGGAGTCAGGAAGATGCCTCTTTGTGAGTTTAAATCTGGTCTCAGACACTAGCCATGTGACTCTGGGCAAGCCACTTAACCCTGTTTTTGTTTCAGTTTCCTCATCTGTAAAATGAACTGGAGAAGGCAAATTATTCCAGTATCTTTACCAAGAAAACCTTGAATGAGGTCATGAAGAACTGGAAACTACTGAAAAAATTACTGAACAGCAATCATATATTTCACTTGGGAGTGACAGAGGAAGTCCCTAGATTATATCTTCAATGAAGAGAAAAAAATCACACCTATAGTTTTTTTAATTGATAACTTTTCTTTTTGTATCACTTTCATTTTAAAATATATTTTTTCTTCCTCCAAAGAGCCATTCCTTATAAGAAAGAATGAAAAAAAAAGTGGGAAGGAAGCAGTTTAGCAAAGCTAAATATTGTAACAATCAAGTCTGACAATATATGTCATGTTACATACCCATAGTTTCTCATACCTCTAAAGCAGGGAGGGAGGTATATCCCCTCCCCTGCATTCTTTAAGGCCATGTTTGGAATTCTTATTCATAATTAATTTCCAAAAATATGACCTAAGCAATAAGTATTGTATATGGAGGTTAAAGTAGGAAAAGATCAATGAAAGCTAGATGGTCTAGAATGGTTTCATGGAGGGGAGTATGATAGGATCTAAAATGAAGATTATGGAATGGAATCATTGATCCATTGGGTCTGATGCCTTCCCTCCTCATTTTATAGATGAGGAAATTGAGGAAGAGCTGGTGTCTTAGAACCAAATTTGAACCAATGTCTTCCTGACATCAAGTTCTATCTTGTCTTATGATTGTATGCTTAAAACCATCCATTTCTAGGTGAGGGGGATCCTTGAGGTTGCATGAGAAATGAGTATTTCTAGCCTAGTGAAGAGCAGGTAAAGTGCTGGGTCTGGAGCCAGGAAGGTCATCCTTAGACACTGACCAGCTATGTGATCCTAGGTAAGTCACCTAGCATTTCTAAGTCTCAGCTTCCTCATCTGTAAAATGAGATGATAATAGAACATTATCAGGTGATTGTTGGGAGGATCAAATAGCATAATATATGTAAAATATTTTGTGAACTTTAAAAGGATCTAAAAATGTGTGCTGCTGCTGCTACTGCTACTACTATCATCACTATCATCATTGTCATCTTTGCCACACAAAGTCAGTGATATTGTACTTCTTCCACCCAGCAGGTCTGAGCAATTGCCAAAAAGCACAGGGCAATTTCCAGTTGAAGTAGTGTCCATGTCTAGCTTATGTCCCTGGAAATGGGCAATATGGAAAATTATTATGGTTTTCTGATCAGAAGAGTGATATATTGAAAATATTTGAAAAGTCCTGCACTAAAGTGTTCCCTAAACTCCCATCAGAATATAGAGATAACATCTTGGATCTTTGAGGCCATGTTAGATGAGCAATAGCTATAGAAGAGCCTACCAATCTGTAAGAAGGCAATTTCTTTAATGTGTAAGAGAGAAGAAAACATTTCATTAACAGACATCATTTTGCTTGGATTGGGTGAGTACTCTCCCTAGTTATTGATTTTATGAATGGGACCCTTTAGCCTAAAACACCTTTAGGCATCACCATCTAAGTAAAGGAACCAAATGGCTGTGTTTTGACATGAAACTTTGAAATGAAAAGTGTGATCTCTTAGAATAAGAAACAGTAATGCTGCCTTCAAGAAATATTTGATAATAGCTACTTGTCTAAAAACTATAATACTACTTGACCAGACATGGAGGGAAAAAAATAATAAAAGTACCCATATGCTCAAGAATATATAGGGCTGCTCTTTTTATAGTGACAAAGAACTAGAAACCAAGGAGGTATCAATCAATTAAAGAATGTCTGAACAAAGTGTTGTATATGGATGGGTATAATAGAATACTCTCACACCATAAGAAATATCAAAAGGAACGATTTCAGAGAAATCTCGAAAGACTTGTATGGATAGGTGCAAAGTGAATAAGCAGATCCAGGAGAACAATAATAGTAAGTATACTCAACTTTGAATGACTTAAGAATTGTTATCAACATAATGATTCCCTATGATTCCAAAGAACAGATGATGAAG
Source organism: Monodelphis domestica (assembly GCF_027887165.1). Taxonomy (NCBI): domain Eukaryota; kingdom Metazoa; phylum Chordata; class Mammalia; order Didelphimorphia; family Didelphidae; genus Monodelphis; species Monodelphis domestica. The sequence continues at coordinate 185,591,076 of NC_077231.1, read as the reverse complement.
CATGGAGTCTTCTGACAAAGATGGCAATCTCAGTGTGATGAATAAGTCACGTTTTTTGAACATAAACAATGTGAGAATTTGTTTTTATTGTGTCTGTTTCTTACAAGGGATTTATTTTCCTTTTTTCAATGGGGCAGGTGGGAAAGACAAAATAGATTATTATGAGTTGAAAAAATAATTGTTAAATAAACTAAAAACAAAAAACATAAAACAACTGAACTTCATTGCCCTAGTTCCCACTATGCACAGGATGTCTTTGCACTTATTGATGTAGGCCCTTCCCTTTACCTCACCAACCACCAGAAATACTTTTCCCAACCATGAAGAGTAAAAATCAACTCCCCAAATGCTCTAGGGTTGCTTGGGTTGTCACCTATGTCAATACTATAAATATAAACTGACTCAATAAGTGACTATTTTTTAATAGTCTCATAGTTTCATGTTTGCTTTATCTTCTTTGATCATGATCTGTTTAGGTTCTAATTTGCAGAACCCAGAGGTAATTTTGATTCAATAAAAGTCAATGGTATTCATAAAATATTTCCTGAGTATTCACAGTTTACAAGACAATGTGCTAGATGCTGAGGATGGTTACAAGATGAGTGACAGCATAAGTAGCATGATGATATAGATACATCATCATGATATATATAGATGATATAGATATATCTCTCTATATAGATATATCATGATATATATAGATAGATATAGATGATATAGATATAGATATATAGAATAGATAGAACACTAGACATAGAGTGAAGAAAACAGATTTGAATCCTGCCTTAGATGATATAACCCAAGGAAAGTCATTTAACCTTTCTAAGACTCAGTTTCTTTAGCTGTAAAATTAGGGACTTGGTCTCAATTACTTCTATTGTTCCATTTAGCTCTAAATATATGATTTAAGAAAATTAACGATAGTAGGGGAAAGGATGGAAATACAACCTACACAAATAAATATAAAGCCCAGTAGAATGTAAAAGTACTTTAAAAATGTATAGTGTTTTAAGAGTTCCAAGGGATTGAGAATTATTTCTGGCTAAGAGAATCAGGGAAAAGTGGCATTTAGAAGGAGAAAATGGTATTTAATCAGGGGATTCTAGAATTTTAAGAGACAGAGATAGAGGAACGGCATAGGTATAAGTGTTTGCCAAAATGGCAAAAAAAATGAAAATGTACAGAAAGTGTTCCTGAAATGTCAAGGAGCAGAGTTTAGTTGAAGAATGAGGTGGGATACACAAATGGGAATAGTGAGATAAAGGTCAGAGAAACAGGTTGGATCTAGATTAGGAAGGGTCCTGACTGTCAAGCTAAGGATCATAGGATTTAGAGGTAAAGGGAACTTGGTAATTATCTACTTCAGTGCCTATTTTGAGATGCAGAAATTGAGACCAGTGATATAAAGAATCTCACTCAAGTCATAATCCAACAAATAGATGAGTCAGAAGTCAAACTCAAATCCCTTGTCTCCAAGTAAAGAACTCTTTTCATTAAATCATGAAGTCATATTTGAACTTCTTTTAATAGACAAGGGGGAATCCTTGAAGGTTTTTTCATGGGGGAATGATGTGATCAGAGCTGTGATTTTGAAAACTTTAATCTGGCAGTGATATGTAGAATGAATTGGACAATGGAGAAGTACAAGCAAGAGAAATTCTTTATGAAGGTCTGAATTAGAATGGTTCAACGAAAAGGACTGAGTGCCAGAGATATTGCAGTCATAGAATAGAAATTGGTGGGTAATTAGACTTATGAATAAGTGAGTGAGAGAATTAAAGAAAATGACTTAGATTTCTAGACTGGATGGCTAGTATTCCTATATCAACAGAAATAAAGAAATCAAAAAAAAGAACATTTAGAGAAAACATGAAGGATTTATTTTTTGACTTGAGTTTCAGATATGAATTGCTAATTAATTTGTGAAATCCTGGGGAGGTCACACATGGTTCTTTGGGTACTTGATGGGAAAGACCATAATGGTAGTAGGAAGTGTAACTGCAATCATACTTTAGTAAGGCATATACTTTACTAAGGGTGTAGGGGCAACCGCAAAGAAAGTAGTGACAAGTGGTGAGAAGGGTTATAGAGGAAGAGAGTAGACATTGTAGGCTAGAGATAGAATGCCAAGAAGGCAAGCATGGGGGACAGGAAGGGAAGGGAGAGAAGCATAGAGAATCATTCACATACAATGAATAAGAGTTGGGAGAATCTGACAATGTGGACCCAGGCAGATATTAAGAATTGCTCAGAGGGAGGAAAGGGATTGAGATCTTATTTTATAGATTTTGGGGGGAGAAACAGATTCTTATTTGTGCCGCTTTGGGGTATTTCATTAACATTCAAATCATCTCAAAATTGTCAATAAAATTTTAAGTTAACACATCCATGTAAAGTCAAAATTATCATCACCATTTGATGGTCTTACTGAGGAGGTCTGGAATTTATCTGAGATGTACATATCATATGACCAAAAGGCTCTGACAACAAAGCTTTAAGAGGACTTCCCCTGATTTAGCATAAATAACAAGATGTGATTTTTTTGTTTAATATGATGCAGTTTGAAAAATATGCTCCTTCAATCTTTGGGATGGTCTGTACTTGACATTTATGTCCCCCTTTGTAATTTTCTTTCCTATCAAAACTTTATAGTAGCTTCTTATAAAATTACCTACTATAAGGACTAGAAGGGAAGAAGGAGGTTAGGGAAACCGAGAACAAAATTCAATTTTAACAGAAGGTCTAGTGTATCCACATACATATGTGGATGCCCAAGAGACAGCTGGAAATGTGGACTTGAAGTTCAGGAAAAAAAGTTAGGATGGAAGATACATTTAGATGTTATCCATATAGAGATGATAATTGTTGTCAGGAGAACAAATGAAATCACTAAGGGATGATGGAGGATGAAGACAGAGGACCAAGGATAAAGACTTCATGAGGTTGAGAGTGGCATATTAGAGGAGCTAGTGAACAAAACAGAGAAAGATAGTCAAAAAAGAGAAGTTGGGGAATGTGATGTCATGTCAGGAAAGCAAGAAAAAAAGATTCTAAAGGAGGGAAAGAGAAGGAAAGGGAACTTGCAGTTTTTGCCCTCTGATGTAACAGATTTGCTTAAAGAAAACTATACACAATTGTTTTCTGTTTTGTTTTAAACTAATATTTAGGAAAGAATGTTTTAAACGTGTTTTCATTTTTGTTTTTGGCAATTGGACATTGATGCTTAGAAGAGAGTATGTAGAGAGAGGAGGAGCAAAAAAATCCTCCATTAACAAAAGATCAAAAATCTCAAGGAAAATAATCAAATAAAAAAAGGAATAAAGGGAGCCTACTGCTAAGAGGCAATGTGAGAGTGGATAAAAATATGCTCTCAGCTGTAGGAAGACCAGGATTCAAATACCTCCTCTGACATTCACAGATTCTATAAACTTGAGTAAATAATTTAACCTCTCAGTGATATAGGTAATTTTCTAAGAAAATAAGCTGCAGAGATTTATACCTGTATTAGTAAAAGAAATATCTTCAGTCAAAAGTTCCTTATGTAGCAAAATCACAGGTACAATTCCTTATCTTCTAACCTTACCATATCGCAAATAATTTTGAGGCAGTAATCCTCCAAACTCTTTGCTTCAGGTTAACAAAGTAGATCAATGGAACAAAATAGGAAGTAAATTTGGTGACTCAGTGTTTGATAAACCCAAGGCTACAAATTACTATGGGGAATATCGCCATTCTATAAGAGTCACTAAGAAAACTAGAAGATAATTTGGTAGAAACTAGACATAAACCAGAATGTTTTACCATATGCCATAATAAATTCCAAGTGGTTATGTAATCTAAATATAAAGGTCACATCATTTAAAAAAAGGAAATACATTGGAACCTTTCAGAATTATGGCTAGGGGGAGAATTTTTAAACAAACAAATGATAGAAGTAATACTTAAAGACTATATATATATATATATGATCAATTCTTTAAAATTAAAAAGCTTTTACATAAATAATATAAAATGCAACTAGAATAAAAAAGGAATCTGTTAAGTGGCAATATCTATTTGCATGAATATTTCTAGTAAAATTCTGATTTCTAAGATATGTAGTTGTTTGATACAGATATATAAAATACTGAAAGTTCTAATATAGAAGTGACAGAATTTTGTGAACAGCTTTCAATAGAAAGAATTCAAATGATTAAGAAACATATGAAAGACTGTGACAAATCATTAATCATAAAATAAATGCAAATTAAAATAGCCCTAAGATTTTACTTCATACTGATCAAATTGGCAAAGCTGATTTTTAAAATGGAAATGGTCACTATTGGAGGAGTTATGGAAAAATAATCCCATTGTTAGTAAAAACTGTGAATTATTGAAACCATTATAATAAAAAACATACTTTACTCTTTGATCAGCCACTTTCACTATTGGCCCTATATCTTCAACAAGGTCAACAACAAATAATAAAAAAGTCAGAAGAGCATTTAATTGGGTGGGAGGAAGGATGAAACAAAATAAGGCAGTCAGGAATGCCTGAACAAATTGTGGTATATGAATATAATGGAGTATTATTGTGCAATGAGAAATAATGAATTTAAGGAATTCAGAAGAACATGTGGAAACATAAGTGATGTGGAGTAAAGGAAAAAGAACCAAGGGAGCAATATATACAGTATCTACAATAATATAAATTAAAACATTAAATGTAATCATATTTTGATAATCTGTAATATACTGGAGAACTGATAGGGAAACAGACACACCTCCCTTCTATTCTTAATAGAGAGGTGGGGACTATGGATGTGGAATATAGTATACACTTTTAGATGTACTCACTATGTTAGTTGGCTTTACTTTAATGCTTTTCTTTGTTACAAGGAAGGATTGAGGGGAAGGTTAAGGGGAAATGACTGTAATATAAAAACAAAAGGCAACAATAAAATATTTTTAGAGTCTCTTCATTTTGTGTATGAGGAGATTATATCAGGAAATGGGAGTTAATGGGCAAGACAAGTCCTATCTGAAATGGAAAAGTTGGGTAGATCTTTTGCCAGAAACATTCTAGTCATAGATGACTAGAAAAGGAAGTTCTTAGAGTAACAGGAGAAGGCTGTAACTACAATTTGACTTCTTTATAACACACCAGACAAGATGACTAGAACTAAGAGAATAATAGGTGTGGAATAAATCAAGAGATAGCCAGGGTAAACAGAAAATTATATGGGGAAAACAAGGATTTCTACAAAAACAGCATGATAACAGTTTAACATAAAGATGCTTAAATTATACCTAGGGGGGTGTTATTTATGCCTTGACCTATTTTATAGATTTTTTTTAAAAAGAAAAAATGAGCATACATGTGTTGTTGTTGTTTTTTGAAATTTTTTATTTAATTAGTCAATTTAGAACATTATTCCTTGGTTACAAGAATCATATTCTTTCCCTCCCCTACCCTCCCTTACCATAACATCAATTCCTAGAGGTCATTCCAATTCACATAAAATTCCTCCAGTCCATTGTTCCTTTGAGCATAATAGTATTCCATCACCAACAGATACCACAATTTGTTCAGTCATTCCCCAATTGGAAGTCATTCCCTCATTTTCTAATTTTTTTGCCACCACAATAAGTCTTTTACCTTATTATCTCTTTGGGGTATAAACCCAGCAGTGCAATGGCTGGATCAAAGGGCAAACAGTCTTTTAGCACCCTTTTGACATAGTTCCAAATTGACCTCCAGAATGGTTAGATCAATTCACAACTCTACCAGCAATGCATTAATATCCCAACTTGACCATATCCCCTCCAGCATTCATTACTTTCCTTTGCTGTCATGTTAACCCATCTGCTAGGTGTGAGGTGATATCTCAGAATTGTTTTGATTTGCATCTCTCTGATTATAAGAGAGTTAGAACACTTTCCTACATTCTTATGAATAGTTTTGATTTCTTTATCTGAAAATTGCCTATTCATGTCCCGCCCATTTATCAATTGGAGAATGACTTGATTTCATGTACAATTGATTTAGCTCTTTATAAATTTGAGTAATTAGACCTTTGACAGAGGTTTTTGTTATGAAGATTGTTTCCCAATTTGCTGCTTCCCTTCTAATTTTGGTTCCATTGATTTTGTTTGTACAAAAAAAATTTAATTTAATATAATCAAAATTATTTATTTTATATTTTGTGATTTTTTCTAACTCTTGCTTGGTCTTAAAATCTTTCCTTTCCCAAAAATCTGACATGTATACTATTCTGTATTCACCCAATTTACATTTACTTTCCTTCTTTATATTCAAGTCATTCACCCATTCTGAGTTTTCTTGGTGTAGGGTGTAAGATGTTGATCCAACCCCAATCTCCCCCATACGTCTTCCAATTTTCCCAGCAGTTTTTATCAAATAGTGGATTTTTCCCCAAAAGCTGGGATCTTTGGGTTTGTCATAGACTGTCTTGCTGAAGTCACTTACCCCAAATCTATTCAACTGATCCTCCTTTCTGTCTTGTAGTCAGTATCATATTGTTTTGATGACCACTGTTTTATAGTATAGTTTGAGATCTGGTACTGCCAGGCCCACTGCCTTCATTTTTAAAAAATATTTCTATTGATATTCTTGATTTTTTGTTCTTCCAAATGAACTTTGTTATAGTTTTTTATAATTCAATAAAAAAGTTTCTTGATAGTTTAATGAGTATGGCACTAAATAAGTAAATAAGTTTGGGTAGGATGGTAATTTTTATTATGTTAGCTCGTCCTACCCATGAGCAGTTAATGTTTTTCCAATTGTTTAGATCTACTTTTAATTGTATGGAGAGTGTTTTGTAGTTGTGTTCATATAGTTCCTGTGTTTGTCTTGGCAGATAGATTCCTAAGTATTTTATATTGTCTAGGGTGATTTTAAATGGAATTTCTCTTTCTAATTCTTGCTGCTGAGATGTGGAGATAATGTGGAGATAAATGCTGATGACTTATATGGGTTTATTTTGTATCCTTCAGCTTTGCTAAAGTTATTGATTATTTTCACTAGCTTTTTAGTAGATTCTCAAGGATTCTGTAATCATCTGCACAGTGATAGCTTGGTCTCCTCATTGCCAATTTTAATACCTTCAATTTCTTTTTCTTCTCTAATTGCTACTGCAAGTGTTTCTAGTACAATGTTAAATAATAGAGGTGATAATGGGCATCCTTATTTCACTCCTGATCTTATTGGGAAGGCTTCTAGTTTATCCCCATTACAGATGATGTTTGCTGATGGTTTTAGATATATACTGTTTATTATTTTTAGGAAAGGCCCTTCTATTACTATAATTTCTAGTATTTTCAATAGGAATGGGTGTTGTATTTTATCAAAGGCTTTTTCTGCATCTATTGAGATAATCATGTGATTTTTGTGGTTTGCTTGTTAATATGGTCAATTGTGTGGATGGTTTTCCTACTATTGAACCATCTTTGCATTCCTGGTATGAATCCTACCTGGTTATAGTGAATAACCCTTGTGATGACTTCCAGGAGTCTTTTTGCTAGTATCTTATTTAAGACTTTTACATCTATATTTATTAAGGAGATTGGTCTATAGGTTTCTTTCTCTGTTTTTGACCGGCCTGACTTTGGGATTAGTACCATATTTGTATCATAAAATGAATTTGGTAGAACTCCTTCTTGGCTTATTCTCTCAAATAGTTTGTATAATATTGGGATTAGTTGTTCTTTGAATGCTTGATAGAATTCATTTGTGAATCCTTCTGGACCTGGGGATGTTTTCTTAGGGAGTTCTTTGATGGCTTGTTCAATTTCTTTTTCTGATATAGGGTTATTTAGGTAATCTATTTCTTGCTCTGTTAGTCTAGGCAATTTATGTTTTTGTAAGTATTCATCCATATCACCTAGATTGCCATATTTATTGACATATAATTTTGCATAATAATTTTAATGATTGCCTTAATTTCCTCTTCATTAGAGGTGAGATCTCCCTTTTCATTTTGGATACTGTCAAATTGGTTTTCTTCTTTCCTTTTTAAAATTAGACTGACCAGTACTTTGTCTATTTTATTTGTTTTTTTTTAAGTACCAGCTTCTAGTCTTATTTATTAAATCAATAGTTCTTTGACTTTCAATTTTATTTATTTCTCTTTTGAGTTTTAGGATCTCTAATTTAGTCTTCATCTGAGGATTTTTAATTTGTTCACTTTCTAGTTTTTTTTTTTAATTTGTATGCCCAATTCATTGACCTCTGCTCTAATTTGTTAATAAATGAACTCAAGGATATAAATTTCCTCCAAGTACTGCTTTGGCTGCATCTCATAGATTTTGAAAGGATGTCTCATCATTGTCATTTTCTTCAATGAAGTTATTAATTGTTTCTATGATTTGTTCTTTAACTAACCATTTTTGGAGAATCATATTGTTTAATTTCCAATTCATTTTTATTTACCTCTCCATGTACCCCTATTAATTATTATTTTCATTAGATTGTGATCTGAGAAGGTTGCATTTATTATTTCTGCTCTTTTGCACTTGTTTGCGATGTTTCTATACCCTAATATGTGGTCAATTTTTGTGAATGTACCATGTGCTGCTGAAAAGAAGGTGTATTCCTTTTTGTCCCTATTTATTTTTCTCCACTTATCTACTAACTCTAATTTTTCTAAGATTTCATTCACTTCTCTTACCTCTTTCTTATTTATTTTTTGGTTTTATTTATCTAGTTCAGAAAGAGGAAGGTTCAGCTCACCCACTAGTATAGTTTTTCTATCTATTTCATCCTTGAGCTCCACTAGTTTCTCCTTTAGAAATTTGGATGCTATGCCATTTGGTGCATACATGTTTAGTACTGATATTTCCTCATTGTTTATACTGCCTTTTATCAGGATGTAAATACCTTCCCTATCTCTTTTAACTAGATTTATTTTTACTTTGGCTTTGTCAGATATCATGATTCTGACTCCTGCCTTCTTTTTATCAGTTGATGCCCAATAGATTTGGCTCCATCCTCTTACTTTAACCCTATGCATGTATTCCTTCCTCATGTGTGTTTTTTGTAGACAGCATACAGTAGGGTTTTGGATTCTAATCCACTCTTCAATTCACTTGCGTATTATGGGTGAGTTCATTCCATTCACACTCAGAATTATGATTACTAGCTGTATATTTCCCAGCACTTTGATTTCTACTCCTGGTCCTGCCTTTTCTTCTTTCACTATTTCCTTCTACACTAATGTTTGTTTTTATTCAGTCCCCCTAGTTCCCACCCTTATTTTACTTCCCTTTCTACCCCCCTCCCTTCTCATCCTCCCCCTTATTTTCCCTGCAGTATTTCTAAAACTACCCCCACCCTCTCCCTCCCTTCTACTGCTTCCCTCCCCACCAGTCCATTTGTTACTCTTCTACTCCCCTATAGGGTGCAAATCTATTCTCTGCCCCAATGGATTGGGTTGTTTTTCCTCTTTGGGTCAATTTCAATGCACATAAGAGTTGAATATTTCCTATCTCCAACCTCTTTACCCTTCCAGTGTATTGATGTTCTCTCCTCTTCCGCCATGAGCTTCTTTGTGACATATAAATTTACCCCCATTTGTTTCTTTTCCCATTTCTTTTAGTATTAACCTCTTTTTTTAGCTCTATTTGTATATATATATATATATATATATATATATATATATACATAAACACATGTATGTGCATTTATGAATATATATATATATATACCTATTTTTGTCTTGTGATTTCATCCTATACGGTTTGTCACTGTTCCCTCTAAGTGTAATTCTTCTAGATGCCCAGGTGATAATACCAGTTTTTAGGAGTTACCAATGACCTCTTTTCTTATAGGGATACATAACATTTTAACTCATTGAGTCTCTTTAAAAAGTTTTTTTTGTTGTTTTGTTTTTCTTTTTCTCTCTTTTTAAATTACCTTTTGATGATTCTCTTGAATTCTATGCTTGGGCATCAAATTTTCTATTTAGGTCTGGTCTTTTCTTTACAAATTCTTGGAATTCTTCTATTTTGTTGAATGACCATACTTTCCCCTCTAAGAATATAGTCAGTTTTGCTGGGTAGTTGATTCTTGGTTGTAGACCTAGTTCCCTTGCTTTCCAGAATATCATATTCCATGCCTTTTGGTCCTTCAGTGTGGATGTATCCAGATCCTACATTATCATCACTGTGTTTCCATGGTATCTGAATGACTTCTTCTTGGCAGCTTCTAATATCTTTTCTTTGGTCTGATAGTTCTTGAATTTGGCTATAACATTCCTGGGTGTTGTCAGTTGAGGATTAATTACAGAAGGTGATCTGTGGATTCTTTCAATCTTCACTTTTCCCTCTTCTTCTAGAATATCAGGGCAGTTTTCTTGGATAATTTCCTGTAGTATTGTGTCCAGGTTTTTTCTTTTGTCATGGTCTTCTGGTAGACCAATGATTCTTAAATTGTCTCTCCTGGAACAATTTTCTAAATCCTCTGTTTTGTGATTGAGATGCTTCATATTTTCCCCAATTTTTTCATTCTTTTGGTTTTGTTTTATAGTATCCTGCTGCCTTGTGAGGTCACTTAATTCTAATTGTTGTATTCTGGTTCTTAAAGACTGGATTTAATTCCTGGTTTTTTGGTCATCCTTCTCCTTCTGGTCTGATTTTCTTTGGAGGTCATCTTTCATTCTCGTTACCACATATCTCATCTCCTTTGCCCCATCTTTCATCTTCTTTGCCTCATCTTTCATATCCTTTGCCTCATTTTCAAGATGGTTGATTTTGGCTTTCATGACTCTATTTTCTCTTTCCAGATGATTTATCTTAGTTTTAAAATTCTTTTACCAATTGTCTTTAGCCTCTCTTAATTGTGTTTTGAATTGCATTTTGAGTTCTTCCAAAGCCTGTATCCAATTCTCTGGGATTTTTGCTTTATTGCTTGCTTCCTCCTCTGTTTCATTTGTTCTTTGTTGCCGGTACAAAAACTGTCGATTGTAATTTCTTTCTTCTTTTTCTGTGGTTTGCTCATATTTACACTTTTGCTCCCCATATTTGTCTGTGCTCTTGATCCTCTCATTTTTTTCTTTTTGGTTTTGGGGCTTTCTGTCAGTCTCCCCTCTTGGAACTTTGTCAGATCTCTCAGTGCAGTCTTTGGGGGATGGGTGTTGGAGTTTGAACTTCCCTGTCCTCTGGAGGCTTTTGATTGGATTAAATTCCAGCAATCTGTGAGGGAGGGGTATTAGAGCTTGGGATTCCCTGACCTCTGAAGACTTTTGTTGGGATTTAGTTCAGCTGGGTTGGGCTGGATGTGCTCTAAGGCCCAAACCTCCTGGAATGCTGGAGCAATATGGAGGGTCTCCGCTGCTGTAACCAGGCTGCCTGCTCGGTGCTCCCTCTCCAGTTCCTTCCCCACTGCCTATGTTTGATGCTCTGAGCCTGGCACAGCCTTGCCCGCAAGGTACACCCTCCAGAACAAAGCCTTTGCCCGCCCATTTGTTCCTGCTGCCACTGGAGGCTTAGTGCTCTGTTGGTATGTTTGGGGGAGGGGTCCTGAGACCTTCCTTCTGCCTTCCCCTTAAACCTGAGTATTCTCGGATTCTGGCTTTTGGGGGGGGGGGAGGCGTAGCTTTTGAACTGAGTCCAGAAGGAGGGTTCCTTGGCTCTGTCTTGTTGTTAGGTTTGATTTTCAGTACCCTATGAGCATTCAGTTTTTGATAAGTAAGGAAGGGTTTTCAGAGGTCTGAACTTTTGCTGCTTTTATGCCACCATCTTGACTCCACCTCAGGCTTCCATCTTTTTGATAAGCTCCAATTTAAATTTTTCAAGAGCTTGTGGCCAATTTCCATTTTTTGGGAAAGTTTTGGTGCATTTATTTGCATTTCCTTTTCTGTTATTTCCTCTGTAGTCTGGATTTTTCTTCTATAAAATTTATCCAGGTTCAACCACTTCTTGTTTTTCTTGCTGTTGGAAAGTTGTTCCTGAGAACTGTCTGCCATCACTTTGGTGGTTTTTCCTTCCCTTTTCAGTCAGAAATCTGAGTGAGGAGAACAGGTTTGTAATGTTTTTGCCTGAGGCTACCTCTCAAGTCTCTGCAGCTTCTACTGTTTGCTGTCCTTCTCTGTGCTATCTCCCCACAAGTGCCCACAGTCTGTTCTCTTCAAACTGCTGGATTTCATGTCTAGCTGCTCTCAAGGGTAGATGTTTTGTGGTCTTAGTCAGTTGCCAAGGACCTAGAGGTGCCCCTCAGTCACTCTAGAGGTGACCCTCACTCACTCACTATTTCTAGTGTGCACTGGCTCTGACTCTGGCTCCATAGGTGGGGTGGGGGAGGTTAGATCAGCTTGCATTTTGGTGGAAACTTTTTCACCCCTTTATAGTGTGGAAATGCCCAAATCCCACATACCTTCAATGCTGTGCCCTACTGTAGAGTCCCTTCATTCATATGAATTTGTTTTTTTTTTTTTGGCCTTTTGAGGTCATCTATATTGGTAGGTGGTGAGGAGAGGAAGAGTCCTGGGTCTACACTGCCATCATGTTTACCCAGAAGTTCTTGTTTTTGTTTTTTAAAATATTAAGTAAATATGTTTTTATAGAAACCCCATTCAATGTTCCATCCTTTGCCTGAAATAAGCTTAAACATCAGGCCCATATAATCATGCATCAAAAAAAGCCCATGTATTAAACATTTATTATATATCACGGTTAGGGCTATGATTAAACTCTGAGGCTACAAAGAAAATCAAATGAGTCTAGTCTATTGGTGAAGTCCATATGCAAACAATTATGCACAAACAGGGTATGGGGAGAAGAGAAGAACTTGGACAGATATCTGTGGGAAAGCCACAGTTAGCAAGCATGACATGGATGAAGAGGTAGCATAGGAGACTGAAAGAGAAGTAATAACATCAATGAGAAAAGATTCTAGAAAATATACCATCTTAAAAACCTAAAAGAAGAACATATAAAAGAAAAGTGGGTAACCAACAATGTCAAAAACTATCCAAAAGTCAAAAAGAGAGGAATATTGAGAAAATGCCATTGGAATTGACAATTATGGTGGTATAGGAATGTCAGGCAGTACAGAAGCAACCAATAGACATGAGGAGATTGGAGGTAAATGAGAGTGTGGACAATAAAGGGGTCAATCTACCATAAAAGTTGGGATAAAATGGGATCATTTGTACATGTGGATATTTTGAACTTGGCAAGGGGAAGGACTGCCTAATCATTTGAGACAATGATGAAGGAGGAAATAGTAGCAAAGGTACTAGGATGATATGAAATAAGGATGAGGGGAGAAGAGAGAGCTCTCAGTGAATGACCTCAACTTTTTTTCAACAAAATATGAGGCAAGATTCTTATTGAGAGAGCAAGGGGAAGGTAGACATAGGAAGTTTGAGAGAGGATGAAAAAGTTTGGAAGAGTAACTGTGGGGAGGGGGATAGTTAGAGAGGTTCAAAAGAATTGCCTAGACTCAATGTGGGCCCAATTGCAGTTATGTAACATAAATTTGTTGTGGATCTATTCAGCATGATTGGGTGACTTACTCCAGCTTTCATCACCTTTCCAGAAGTGAAAGTAGTGGATGGTGGGAATAATAGGAAGATTGAAGGTTGGTGGGGAATAATCAGTGATATGATGAGGAAGAAAGGGACTGAAGAGAAGTATAGAAATGAACTGGGCAACCAGTGGGTAAAAATGGGTGAAGGAAAGAAGTGTAGCTAGTACAGGGGTAATGGTTTGGGAAAGAATTGAGAGATTAAAGGATTGGAGGTCATGGTGAGGATGAAGAACAGTTTTTAGTATTGGAAAGCAATAGGAAAAGGTGAAAAACCAATAGGCAGCAATATGATATGGACATTTCATAGCTCTTGAACATAGTAGTGGTGCATTTGTGGTGTATAGATGGAGAGGTAGAGGAGTAGGGTCATGAAAAATGAGTGAGCAAGATAAGGAACTGGGAAGTTAGGGTATTTGAGGGAAAATCAGCATGTTTGTTGACATCTGCTAGTATGAGGGAATAATTTTTTGTATTATCTGATTATTCATTTGTTTTATTTATATTCATTCATGCATTTGTTGATTTTTGCCTCTTTAGCACACTGCTGATACTCAGTCCCCTGGGTTCTTTTTCAGACAAAAATAGATCTCAGTAAAAGCTAGAACATGGAAAGAAAAGAAAAGATCTAACATGAAAGAAAGTTTTCTGTGTATGTAATGGATATTATAGAGGGCATAGTAGAAGGAATGGTACATAGCTTGAGGGTGGGACATGGCAGGGGATAAGAGGAAAAGGAATGTGGAATTGGGCAGTTGGGCATAGGGAATGAGATTTGAATGATGACCTATATGAGTCCAAAATAATAAGGATAGAATCAGTATGACCACAAAGGAGTTTATTAGTCATTAAGGAGAAATATTAGAAAAATATTTTCATTGTCAAAAGGATTCTGACTTCAGAGTAGAATGTTTTTCAAGCATTGGGCAAATAAATGAGAAAGCAAGAATTTGGGAAAAGAATCAATGTATTATCCTTCCCACATTACAGAAAACTAGGCTAGAAAATGGCAGAAAACTAATATGATATTCCTCTTCTTGGAGAAAGCTGGAGACCATATAGGAGATATAAGTGGCCAAGATGAATTGCCTTAATTAGTCTCAAAATACACAATATATCTTGTTCCCTCTAACCTTACTCAGTGGAAAATCTCTCATTACTCATATATACAAATATTGTGACATAAGGAAGATGTAATTTGCAGATCTAGTTTCAATTATTATCAACATCCTTATAATAAGGATGTTCCTGATATCACATCTGACTGTAATAACATTTCAGAGTCCAGAATTACCTTCATTCCTTCAGAAGACATTCATTAGAAAAGAACTTTAGTTGAGGAAATTATATAAACACATTAACTTAATTCAAGGATTAGAGAGGTCCCACTTCTGACAAATAGTATCTGTGTTATCCTAGGCAAGTCAGTTTACTTCTAATAGCTTTAGGCAAATTTTTAAGTCTTTAAGTTGAAGATAATGTGCTGACTTTAATTTCTTAAACCAATGAATTCCTTGATCTATTCCCCCTCTCTTTCCTTTACTCAAGACTCACATATAACACCCAGATGAATCATTGTTCAATAAGATGGAAAGATAATGACAAACCTCAGAAAATTCTCAAAACTGGGTGGAGAGACAAATATGAGATATATTCTTTATTGCTATGTCCCAATATATCTCTAGAAGCCTTTTCTTTCCTAACTGATACTACCTTGTACATTGTATAGCTAATTGTACATTAGAGTTTGTATATGGAAAAGAATTTTTCATTTTATAGATAAATAAATCAAGGCACAGACAAAGGAAGTGACATCCAAAATCAAGCAGGTATAGTAAGAAAGAAATCAGAATTCAAGACAAGTCCTTTGAATTTATATTTGGGTCTTTCTTCTCAATCATTGAGGAGCTAGGTGGAACTGGGCTTGGAATCAAAACAACTCATCTTCCCAACTTCAAGTTTAGCTTCAGACATTTACTGGCTTTGTGACCATGAATAAGTTATTTAACTCTGTTTGCCTCAGTTTCTTCATCCGTAAAATGAGCTGGAGAAGGAAATGGCAACCAACTCCAATATCTTTGCCAAGAAAACTGCAAAAAGAGGGGTCACAAAGAGGCAGATAGAACTAAACAATAATAATAAGCACTCACTCATTATCTTGAGGTAATTCTTACCAAACTAAGCCTTTGTCTTTATTCCATAAATTGCATTAGAAAAAGAAAAATATCTGATACCTGTTGAATTAAAGTGGGAGAAAATTACTTTTTTCTAAAGCTCCTGTTAAAGACTAGAAATAAAATAGCTAATAACAGAGAGGCAACACAGTATATTCTATAAAGTACTAGCCTCAGAGCCAGAAAGACTGTGCTACATAGTGGCTTAACCCACTTAACTTTTCAAGTCTCTGGGAAAATCTCTGTAATGATAAGTGGTAGAGAAAGTTCCAACCAGCAGGGTAGAAGGGAGTTCTCTATATCAATGATTCAAAGGTCCAAAAGCCCTCCCTATATTAAAGGCTAAAATATGGTTACATTGTGTTCCTTGAGGGCAGGGACTATCTTGGCTTTTGTTATATCCCCAACACTTAGCATAGTGCAAAGCACCTAGTTCTTGATTAATTAATGCTTATTGCCTGACTCTTTGTCAGTCTATAAATTGCTTATACTTGTATGGATTATACTAAAGTGTCTTTCCTTTTTGTACAATACCTTGGAGGAGAAGGGGGAAATTAGTTGGTAAAATGAATATTGCTGCCCCAGGCACTGACTTTAGTCACCTTGCCCAATGGATTCAGCTAATTACAGCAAAATCCTGATGAGAGGTTCAAATTCAATTCAACAAGCATTTATTAAATACTTACTCTGCACAGAGTCCTGTTTTGGGTCCTTGAGAGATAATATTTAGGAAAGATGTGTTCCCTGCCTCTTTGGAACTTACAACCAAATAGGAGGATAGTACCATAGGGAGATATAATACTTGTTAGTTTAATGCAAAAAAAATGCTTGCAAGTACATAACTCAAAGAGGTGCATCACAGTGGATAAAAGTCTTTCCTGACTGAGGGCAGATCAGGTAAGAAGGGTTCAGGAAGGGTTTCTTGGAGGAGATAGAATTTCAGGTTAGGAAAAAAAAATGGGTAAAAATTCAGTGGACAGGGAGAATATTCTAAGCACAGGGTGAATGATAGAAAATGGCAGAGAAAGTGTGGAGTATTCAGACCACAAAGAAGTCAAGAAAGAGGGGGTAGCCTATCTCGATGTTATATAAACAGATTACAGCAATCACCATAGTATATATGGTGGAAAAAGCACCGGATTTAGAGTCAGAGGGCTTGGCTCCAAAATCCAAGCCTGCTATTAAATGGCTTTATGACTTGGGGGGGAAGAGCATGCAGCTTGTCTGAGTCTCAGTTTCCTCATCTGTAAAATTAAGATATTATATTTCTATGTTCTGCTGACACTAGGCATTTAATAATTGTTGTTGAATTGGTCTAGATCATAGTCAGGTGGGATAGTGATGCATGTTTGGATCTGAAAGTTTAACTGGAACACATAAATATCTATGTGAGTTGCTTTATAGTCAGGTCATCTCCAGGGCAGAAAAAAAAGAGGTGGCAAACCATTGCTGTCACCTGCAATTTTTGGAATCTGTGACTATTGCTTCTGAATTCAAGCTAAAAATTCAGAAGAGCCTTGGCTATAGTAGACTTATTTCTAAAGGTCCTTCATTACAAAATTGATAGAGTAAACAAAAATCATTTAAACCTGGAAATCAATAAGGAAGATGCAGTATTATCTCATATGTTTTTCAGGTAGCTGTGAAGAATCACTGAGCAACAGAAAAAGAAATCAAAGTATCAGCCATATGGTAAATTTAATAAAATTTATTATTCAATGTAATACAGCTATCTCTGTTTGCAGACAACATGATGCTTTTTGTGTGGAAAATCATAGAGATTCAACTAAATTATTAATTAAAACTATCAATAATTTTAGCAAGGTAGCAAGATATAAAATAAACCTACATAAAACATCTGTATTTTTATAAACTATTAACAAATTCTTGCAAGAAGAAATAGAAAGAGATATTCTATTTAAAATAATTATAGATAAAATGAAATACCTAGGAGTATACCTACCAAATTAAACCCAGGAATTACATGAACATACTAATAAAACACTTTTTGGAAAAATCAAATCAAATCTAAATAATTGGATAAATATTAATTGTCCATGAATGGGCAGAGGGATATATATTTTAAATGACAATGCTATGCTAATCTACTGGCTTTTTGATCGATCTTCTCCTTCTGATCTATTTTCTTTGGAGGTCATCTTTCATCTTCTTTGCCTCATCCTTCATCTCCTTTGCCTCATTTTCAAGCTGATTAATTTTGGCTTTCAAGACACTATTTTCTCGTTTTAGTTCAAATGCCTCTGTTCCTAGATGACGTATCTTGCTTTTTTAAAGTTCTTTTCCCAGTTGTCTTCAGCCTCTCTTAATTGGGTTTTGAATTGTATTTTGAGTTCTTCCAAAGCTTGTGTCCAATTTGCTAGATTTTCTGTGTTTTTGCTTTGTGTTCCTTGATCCTCCTCTCTTACATCTGCTCTTTGTTCATTGCCTGTATAGAAGCTGTCGATTGTAATTGTAATTTCTTTTTTCTTTTTCTGTTGTTTGCTCATATTTGCCCCTTATTTTCCCCCTGTAGTTGCCTGTACTCTTGCTCCTCTCATTATGTGCTGGATCCATGGGTTTGGGCTTTTCTGTAAGCCTTCATCCTTGGAGTTTAGCAAGGCACTCAGAGCAGTCTGTGGGGGAGGGGTGTTGGCAGCTTCCCTGCCCTCAAGGCTTGATGAGATTAAGCTCAGCTGAGTTGAAATTGCAGTGCTGGATGTGCCCTGAGGCCAAAACCTCAGGAACCAGTGGGGCAATATGGAATGTCTCCTCTGCTGTGACTAGGCTGCCTCCTCTGTGCTTCTCCTTGAGCTGCCTATGTTTGGAGCCCTGAGCCTGATACAGCTTTGCCCACAATATACTCCCCCCAGACCAGCACCCTTGCCTGCCCAGAGATTCCAGCCACTGCTGGAGGCTCAGTACTGTGGGTGGGGGAGGGGTCCTGGGACCTTCTTTCTTCCTTCCCCTTAAACCTGAGTGTTCTCAAATTCAGACTTCTGGGGGGGTTTACCTTTTAAGTTGAGTCCAACAGGAGGGTTCCTTAGCTCTGTCCTGTTGTTAGATTTGGTTTTCAGTCCCCTAGGAGCATTTGATTTTTAATCAGAGAGGAAGGGTTTTTCAGAGGTCTGAACTTTTGCTGCCTCTACACTGCCATCTTGACCACCTCCCCCAGCCGTGCCAGATTTTAAATTGCTTCATAAA
The DNA here is from genome assembly GCF_027887165.1 of Monodelphis domestica. Classification (NCBI taxonomy): domain Eukaryota; kingdom Metazoa; phylum Chordata; class Mammalia; order Didelphimorphia; family Didelphidae; genus Monodelphis; species Monodelphis domestica. The sequence goes on along the minus strand of NC_077231.1, from coordinate 185,572,176 downwards.
GCAGTAATTATCAAAATTATCTGGCTAAGAAATAGAAAGGTAGAACAGTCAAACAGACTAGACCTACATCAAGCAGCAGCAAAACATTATACTGACTATTTATACAGATTTGGGGGATAATAAATTACCAGTTGGTAAAAATTGTTCAGACAACTGGAAAGTAGTTTGACAGAAACTGGATATAGACCAATATCTTACACCATTCTGTAAGATAAGACCAAACTGGATTCATGATCTATACATAAAAGGTGATCTCATAAGTAAATTAGAAGAACAGGGAATGTATTACCTCTCAGATTTATGGATAGGAGAAGAATTTATGATTCAACAGGATTTGGAGAGCATTTTGAGATGTAAAGTGGATAATTTTGAGTACAATAAATTGAACGGGTTTCGTACAAATAAAACAAATGTTGCCAAGATTAGTAGGAAAGCAGAAAATTGGGAAGAAATTTTATAGACAGCCTTTTGGATAGAGGTCTCAAACAAAAAATATATAGAAAATATCAGATTTATATGAAAGAGTCTTTCCCCAATTGATAAATGAGGGAAAATATGAATAGACAATTTTCAGATGAAGAAATCAAAGCCTTATATAGGCATATGAACACATGCTCTAAATCCCTACTGTTTAGAGAAAAGAAAAATAAAGCAATTCTAAGATATCATCTTACAATCATCAGACTGGCCAAAATGACAAATGTTGGAGGGGATGTGGGAAAATGGGGACACTAATACAATATTGATGGAGCTGTGAACTGTTCCAACCATTTTGGAGAGCAATTTGGAATTATACCTGGAGAGTTATATAAAACTGTGCATATACAGGCAGCTCTGTGGCTCAGTGGATTGAGAGTCAGGCCTAGAGATGGGAGGTCCTAGATTCAAATATGGCCTCAGACAATTCCTAGCTGTGTGACTCTGGGCAAGTCACTTAACCCCCATTATCTATCCCATGCCACTATTCTACCTTGGAACAAAAATGTAGTATTGATTTAGACAGAAGGTAAAGTTTTTAAAAAATAAAAAATAATTTAAAAATAAAACTGTGCATACTCTTGGACCCAGCATCTGTTTCTCAAGGAGATTAGGAAAAGAAGAAAAGAACTCATACATTGCAAAATATTTATAGCAGCTCTATTCATGATAGCAAAGAATTGGAAATGGTGATTCTATCAATTAGGGAATGGCGGGCCAATTTGAGATAAAAATCTTGAAAGAACTACACAGGATAACAAACAGTGAAGTGAAGAGAACCAAGAAAACATTGTCACAGCTACAGAAATAATACAAAATATGAATGATTTAATTTGTATGAATACATTGGTCCCTCAGAAGATACCTTTTGTGATGTAGGTAAGGGAGGGAGAAGTTGGGATACTTGTGAATGGGATTTATTATGTAGATATGAAGAAAAGTAAGTGAAACATACAAGAGATTTCATTTATATACAATCTTTTTTTTGCATATAAAAATCTTGTTTTCTTTCCTTTTGTAAAAATAAAAGAACAAGAAATTCATTTTCCCAGAGAGAGAATGGCATGAGGTGTAGGATTCCTAGAATATTAGCAGAGAATGTTAAATGACCCTAGAAATGATTGTAATTGAGGAGAGCTAGATTGTCTCAGGGATGGATGAACTAGCAAGCAATGTAGGGTCATCCCTGAATATTGTTCTTGGGTTTGTTTTTTTGTTGTTATTTGTTAATTTGTTAATGGAACCAAAGGTCTTCCTCATTTGAATGTAATTTGTAAATAGGGACAGTCTCATTCTTTATATTTGTATCCCTGGTGCTTAGCACAGTGTCTGACACCTAGTAGGTGTTTAATAAACATTTCCAACGTGGATAAATGATAAATGAGCCCAGAAACAATGAAAGAAAATGACAAAATAACAAGTTGCCCAAGGCAAGGTAAAAGGGTGGGTAATTTTGGTTCTAATTAAAGTTTGTATAGACTATTGGAATTTTCCACCTATACTTCAGCACATAGGCATTTAGATTAATTAGTCAAGATGAGGAAAGAGTCAAAATCCCATAAGTCACATGAAACTAGAAAAAAAAAAGGAGTGGTTGTAATGTATTGCCATCTGAAGTGTCATATAGGACAGACACAAAGGATCTCATGAGTCATCCAGACAGGCTTTTCAAACACATCTAGAGTGAAGATGTTGTATTCAAAGATATAATATAATAGTCTAACCTGGACAAATTTAGTGGGGAGTCAAGATTCACATCATAAAAATACATCTGAAAAAAAAAGTTTTCAATGTTTTCAAGTCAAAAATGGAAAAGCATCTCCCTGGAAGATTTAGTGAAAGTCAGGGGTCCTGAAACAAGATGATCTCTCAAGGTCCTTGCTTGTTTTAGGTTTCTGTGAATTTATGGAGAATTTCCACAGAGTGATAAAGAATTTTCTCATTTGGGTTATGAGAAAATTTCTTTGCTTAAAAGAAGTATGATTGCTTCAAAGAGAGCTGAAATAACAGAACATTATAGTCAAATGATTTGAGGAATGTTAAGAAAAAGATAAGAATCACTAATGACAGCCTAGTTTTTAATGAAGCATTTGAGAAGGTCCCTCCTGCTATTTGTATGAATAAGATACAACTCTTCCAGTCCAAACACTTATTTTGTAGATAAGTAACCTGAAACCCTGAAATATAAAGTACGGGTATCATCATACAGTAACTTAGACCAAGAGTTAGAAGACTTGGATCTCAGTTCTTTCACTATTCTTTTTTACCCTTCCAACACTGGACCTTCTGAAGGTATTTAGCTCAGTATTATGTAGGCAGTCAGCAGAAGACTAGTTCAAAATAATTAGAAATGTGAGAAAATGCATCTTTATTATAGTGGTACATAGCATCATAGAGCTAGAAGGAAACTTGGACATCAACTTGTCCAACTCCATCATTTTACTGACAAAGAAACAAAGTACCAAAGAAGTTGTGAAATATCCAGATTAACACTTATAGTAAACAACAGATAGGATTTGAATATGGATCTTCTGATTCCAAAACTCAGTGCTCTTTCTACTATCTCAAATTACCTCTTGGTCTGCAGAATTGCAAGCTCTGATTTGATGGTTCTTCTGAGTTCAACTCGTAGAGGCAGTGTATAAACACTTAACATGAAATTAGAAAACCTAAGTTCCCCTCTTGCCTCTGTTTTTTTGTTGTTCATCACTCATTTTAGAAGAGCATCAATGCACATGGGTCAATGGGGATATGATTAGGGTTATAGACCCTAAATGATCACCCTAGAGCAAACATCAACAATATGGAAATAGGTCTTGACTAATGACACATGTAAAACCCAGTGGAATTGTGCATCAGCTATGGGAGGGGGATGGAGGAGGGGAAGGAAAGAACATGATTTTTATAACCTTGAAAAAATACTCTAAATTGATTAATTAAATAAAATTTTATTTAAAAGGGGATCAATAATATCATGCAGTGTTTTTACTTGCATATGAGATGGATTTAAGTAAGGCAGAGTTATACAAAGTCATCAGCTTCGTTCTCTCTTTCAGAGCCATTAAAATTCAGTGGCAAGACAAAAGTCAGAATGATTGGAGATGGCCCAGGATGCAGTGAATAATGTTGATGTCTTCAGTGTCTAACAAAGATCTAAGCAATCCACAGTGCCTGCATCATTTGCCTTCATGGTCATTGGAATGAATTGTTTTCATCTGCCCATCCCCCTGAGGGAAATCTTCACATGCTTGAGGTAGGCATCATTCTAATTCACCAATAGTTTTGAGGTCTATCACTTACCCTTAATCTGCATAGACAGACTGAAGTGTGGCAAATAGTCAAGTTATAGCTTCTTGGAGCCACAAGTGATAGTGGGATGGAGGATGAACACCAAAGGTGGATGATAGGCCCTGAAAATGACCTTTCAAGACCTCACACCAGAGGTGCTAGTCCTCCTGAAACACCCCACACAACTCTGATGTTTACTACTTAAATGATCTTGAAAAGAGCTTCCATTTCTCTCATGAATAAGATAAAAAGACCAGGCTAGGTGGGTGATCCATAAAGTCCCTTCCAGATCTCAACTGAAAGAGCTCCTAAGTATGGAATCCAGCATTCAGAGATCATTAGTAGAGGCTCATCTCAAGTTAACCAAACATAATGAATTTTTTAAACATAGTAAATCTGGAAGACTATTTACCATATCAAAGAGGGCTCCTAATATGCATTAGTTTACAGAAACCATAAGTTTGAAGTAAGAAGAGGAAACTCCATGCTATTTCTAGGTATAAAATCAATAATTCACTTGCCATTCTATGCCAGTAGACAATATTATGTGACTTATCCAGACCTCAAAGTGCCATTTAATCCATCTGTTCTCTCCATCTCATCCTTCATCCCTCACTCCTAATTCACATATACATTTGTTATAGTGTGTTAAAGTTAAGTTACAAACTCCTGGTTCTTTGTTTCCATAGAGTTTATTAATAATCACTTGAAATAGATAAAGCAGATAGGTAGAGGTTAAAGCCTAATCTAATTCTCTGACCACATGTTGCTACACTTCATGGCTCTTAGCAAGCGTCCTGCCCTGCCACCGTCCAAGGAAATAGAGAGCATGCCCTGTCACACCTTTAACCCTTTACTTTATCCTCTCTTAGCTCCTACACATATCACCTGTGTGTTCACATGACATCCAGTCATGCAGCATAGGTCCACAGGTCAGACAGGATGCAGGTTGGACAGGATGCAGGTCCATAACCCTGGGAAGAGGGTGGAGGGTTCCCTTTACACAATCCCTCCTGTGATTCTATTGGGAGATGAGCATGTTGAACTCATCCCATTTGAGGGTTTGGGGAAATTTATATGCCTAGTCTCCCTAATGAATTATAGGGGGATTGTGTAAATGGAATCTCCTATAAAGGGCTAGAAACTGAGGAGAATTGGGTACACCTGGGTTGGATCAGGAGTTCCATGTGTTCACTGCCTGGCAATCAGAGCTTGTTAGTTCCCCCAAACCTGGCTCTTTTGGGAAGGGGAAAAAACTAAAAGCTAAACTCATTACCCTCCCCCAATACTCAACCCCTCTTCACCAATCCAGAGTTCTGGGTTTTAAGGCTGTGGCTTTCATCAGACTTGATTACTGGTTCTGGCTAGTGTATTGGCATTTTTGCCTAATATGAGCTACTAAAAAACTTACTTAAGAATAGTTTAGAGAGTAAAAAGGGAAGAAACTGAAGAAAATGAGGGTACTAATCAAAACATTTTTGGTTGCCAAATTGTAATAATTAAAAACAAATTATGAGGCTGCTAGTAGCTTTAATAACTTTACTACATCAAAGTAGTAATAGTAAAGAGAAGGAAAGGTAGGAGAGAGGTAGAGAGTTACTTAGCTTACTACTCTATTGACTGCCATGATGGATTGAAACGGAGCACTGACAAGAGTTCCTTCAGTATCCAAGCTCCAGCTAGAAGAACCTCCAACAGGCTCTTGGTTTGACCTTATAAGTTCTTTTCTCCACCCACTAACTCTACATGTCACATCTCAGTAACCAACCATAGTTTCTTAATTTGTCTGGGCTGATCAGGGAGGCAGAGCTTGTGGGATCAGGTTCCTGTCTCATTGGTTCTTGGGTTCCCTAACTTCTTTTCTCTGAGGGACTGTCTATATCTGCACAACTCAGTGGTTTTTAAATTTAGGTCCTTGAGAGGTAAAGTAAAACAAAGTGACATTAATGGAGCGGGAAATTCTCTTTCAACAAGTAGATGTGGTTGAATTTTCCTGGAGACATTAGAATAGTTTATATATAGCTTAATGGGAGACAGAAGTAAAAGAATTCTCTTTCTTTAGCTAGCTTATTGTGATTCGGATGCTCTAATTGACTACTAAAAGAGATAAGGGAAAGGAAATAAAAAGAGGAGTAAAAACACTGATATTTGTTTTGCAAATAGAGCAAAACTAATGGTCAACCTGGTTTTTATTGGTGTTTAAAACCTTGCTAAAGCAAAAATAAGGGCCAAATAATAAATTACAGTACTATATTGATGGTTCCTTTGTTACTAAACAGAGGTTTTTTAATATGAAAAGGAGGGCACTTTCTACTAAAATAACCTATCATCTATATTTCAGAGCAGATCACATAGTGGATTTTTTTTTCATTCAATTTTTTCTTCTTCTGGGGTTGTGACCAGACTTGTCCAACAAAATCAGAGGCCAGCCTTGAATAGTAGTGATTTGGAGTATACATCCTATTGTTAGTAATTGAGAACTTATGACCCTTCCACTTATTCTGTCAGTACTGTAAAAATGGTGATTTGAACCCTGGACTTCAATTCCCAGAAGTCCTTGGTAGTTCCCAGAATTCCCTAAAATCTCACTGAGTCCTCACCTGAGTGCGAGAAAACAATTTGTATTTAATCTGACTCCTGTGATATTGAAATCACTTTAAAAGACTGATATATATTAATTTAAAGTCGCCAAGGAATTCACTTATGAAATTGCTAAAATGAAACACTTAAGTCAAAATGAAGCTCTATAGTAGTTTAATTACAATGGGAGTAAGAAAGAAGGAGAGAGAGAGAAGGAAAGAAGGGGAAAGGAAAGAGGTTAACTCAACCTTCTGGCAGAGCCAGAGGGAGTTTAGGCCTTGGAAGGCCAAGGCAAGGAAGGGAATCAGTCCTTTTCACTCACGTGACTGACCTGAAGGAAAGCTGCCTGTGAGCCTCCTTTCTGCTCGAGCTCCTAGAATGAACTGGCTTAGCTCTCTCCACAGGAAGTGAGTGAACTACAGAGGCTGTTCTCTACCTCACTTCTTGCGCTTCATACATGCCAATAGTGGCTCAAGCTAAGCTTAGGACAGCCCAGGTGGACAGTTAGTTATTTCTGATTTGTCATTGACTAGCACATGCCTGTGTAGTGTGGGTGTGCACAATTTTGGATGCTAGACTAAGCAAGATGGAGGAGATTTAAAAATCACACTCTGCCTATTTCAGCTCTGTCTCTCAGCTTCCGTTTCTAGGGAATCACAGCTCTCTACCAGGCAGGCAAGATGTAGGTTGCACGTGCTTTTCTTATTTTGTATTTCCTTATTTCTTAATTCTAATAATCTTTAATAAACCTCTAAAAATATAATACTTTTAGAAGAGAAACTAATTTTAATTGTTACAGTTTTGGCAACCACATATTTTAATTGTTACAGTAACCAGGACAAAGTTGGAAGTATTTGAGTAATTCGATTTTCCTATCTGTTGCTTTGGCTCCCAGTATCCGTAGAGACTTATTCTATGCTGAAGCTTTTAGAGAGATTTATGTCTTAATTTTTTCTCAGACCTGTGTGGATCTAGAATAACTTTTACATCTTAAGGAAACACAAGATCATAAAATAAATGTGAATGCCCCTAAAATGTAAACTACTTTAAGTCACTGATCTCACCTTTGTGTCACTGGTGGTTACCACGGGTCCTGGTCAAATTGTAAATAGTTAATGTTTTTTCATTTATTCATCTATTTGGACTTATCTTCAGGAGGACATCTCAAAATTAATTTGAGCCTGTGTCTAAAAAACTCTATACTCATTTCGTTCTACTATTGATTATATATTCTCCCAGAAAGTGTACTTCCATTATATTAAAAATCCATCTTCCCAAACTTAGACAAGAGTGATCTTTTAAATGGACATGGATATTTATAGCAGCTCTTTTTATGGTGGCAACGAACTGAAGGTATGTCCATCAGTTGGGGTAGGGCTGAACAAGTTGTGGTATATGATTGTAATAGAATATTATTGTGCCATAAGAAATGATAAACATCACAAAAACACCTGGAAAGCCTTAAATGAAGTGGTGCAATGTGAAGTGAGCAGAACCAGAAGAATGTTGTACACAGTAGCAAAACTAATGTATGATCAACTATGAATGACTTACCTATTATCAACAAAGTAAGGATCTAGGACAACCCCAACTCATGAAAAAGTCTGTCCACTTTTATAGAATGAACAGATGGATTCTGAATACAGATTAAAGTATATTCTTCACTTTATTTCCTCAATACAGTTTTCTCTATTGTAAGCAATATATCTTCTTTCACAATTTGATGAACCTGGAAATATGTATTTTATGATAATATATGTAAACCAATATCATACCACCAACCTTCTTGGCAAGGGAGAAATGGTAAGAAGGAGGGAAAGAACATATATTTTTAAAATGTAGAAAATTAATATTAGATATTGTATCAACATGTAATCTGAAAAAATAAAAAAAATTAATTAAAAAAGGATATTATAATTTTTCATTTGTAAGCAGGATAACACTTTGATCAGTAGACTACATCTGCATTTTTATAGGCTTATCATCAGATATCTTTAGAATTAAAAGTTAATTTCTTTTAAAACCTTACCTTCCATCTTGAAATCAATACTATGAATATTGGTTCCAAGGCAGAAGAGTAGTCAGGGTGAGGCAATAGGGGTTAAGTGATTCACCCAGGGTCACACAGCCAGGAAGTGTCTGAGGCCAGATTTGACCCCAGGACCTCCCTTCCTTGGGTCTGGCTCTCAATCCACTGAGCCACCTAGCTACCCACTAAAATTGAATTTTAAAGGACCATTGATATAGGACCAAGGATTTTCTAATGTAACTCTTTCATTTTCCAGATGAAAAAATGAAGGACCTGAAAGGTGAAGGTACTGTCAAAGGTGATATAAGTACTAAGTGGAAAAGGCAGAATCTTAACAGACAGATCTTCTGAAGTGTTCTTTCTTCAACATCCCACTAATCATCTCTCTCACAAGTCTCTCAATTTACAGATGAAGAAACTGAGGCACAGAGATGTTAAGTGATTTTCCCAAAGAAACATTAATAGTAAGTATTAGAGAGGGAAAGGGTATGTACTGTATTATAGCCCTTATGGCATAGATCTAAATTGCTCTCCTGAATGATTGAATCGGTTCACAACACCCCAACAATGCACTTCTGTCCCAGCTTTTCTATATCCCCTACAAGCTTTGTCATTTTCCTTTTCTGTCATAATATCCACTTTGATAAGTGTGGGGTGGTACCTCAAAGTTGTTTTAATTTGCAATTCTCTAAATAATAGTGATTTCAAGCATTTTTGCATGATTACAGAGAGCTTTAATTACTTTGTCTGAGAACTGTTAATTCATATCCTTTGACCATCTATAAATTAGGGAATCACTTGTACTCATATATTTAACTCATTTCCCTATGTATTGGAGAAATGAGATCTTTATTATAGAGACTTATAAACAATTTTGCACCATTATGATTACTATGTATTACTTTCCATCCTATTTACCCTTTAGTTTCTGATCTTCACCTTCCCCAATTTCTCCACTTTTTTATTAGCTCCACCCTCCCTTCTCTTCCTACTTTATTGTAGGGTAAGCTAGCTTTCTATACCCAATTGATTGTATATGTTCTTCCCTGATTTAGGTAATTCCAGTGAAAGTAAGATTCACATGCTCTCCTTCCCATTTCCCCCATATTTCCCTCCACTGCGAACACTTTTTCATGCCTCTTTTATGTGAAATCATTTGTCTCTTACTATTTTTCTTGTGAAGATTGGATTTGGCTATCTCCTAATTGTAACAATGAAGGTACTTAGCTCTTCCTTGACAGTGAAGATAAAAATGTAACCCCCTGTCTATTTTTAGATTTTAATCCCCAAAGTGTTAACTCAGTATTTAAAGTAAATCTACCCATTTTAACTACAAAAAGTGTAAACTAACCACAAAAGGTGTTAACTAACCACAAAAGGTGTGAATGTGTGAATACCCATTTCATACATTGAGTGGGCAGTCCTGGAGAGGAATGCCTGCTATGATTGGTAGATGTAAAATTTAGGGAAGGTGACACAAGAGAAAAATATCTTTAAATAGAGGAAACAGAGAAACATGGAGGATCAATAGATCAGATAAGACCCATCTTCTGAAACTCCTTTCCCCTGACTGTTGCCTTAGAATTTCTAAATGGTTTAGAGGAAGCTGGAACTCTCCCTCCCTCTCTCTCTCTCTCTCTCTCTCTCTGTCTGTCTCTCTCTCTCTCTCTCTCTCTCTCTCTCTCTCTCTCTCTCTCTCTCTCTGTCTCGCTCCCTTTTTTCTCTTCCTTAAATCTTCCTCTATTGTAAAATAAACTACCATAAATTACGTTTTGCTTTAGTAATTCATTTTGGGATTTAGAAATTAAATCCCTGGTAACCACCAATTAATTATTCAGTCCAACCACAATTAAATTTAACAATATATTTGGTTGACCATGTCGGTGTGACAAAATACCCTCAATCTTCTTAACTTTCCTAAACTTTTCCTTTACTGTGACTATCCTTAAGTCAGCTTTTAAATAGCTTATTTTGATCAGCTGTAGAGGTAAGTTCAAATTTTTCTTTTTTTTTTTTCATTAAATTAGATAGAACACAGCTATTTTAATCTTAGTAACAGGGCCCGGAAAATCCATGCTCCCTAGAAGTTTTTTTATCAACAAATTTGCTTATCTATTCATAAAAATGGTCATTTTGGCACACAGGGCATCATGGACTCTGTTAAAAGAGTATGGATAGCCCCTGGTATAACTACTAAAGCCTCTAAAGTATGTACAGTTTGCCCTACCTGCCAGGCCTTTAATCAACACACCTTTTGTGGCAAAGCCATTGGTGGACGTCCTCTCACATACTATTTGAACATTTACAAATCGATTTTATCTCTATGCCAAAAGCTGGACATAATGAATTTTGTCTGTTCATAGTTGATCACATGACCAGGTAGACTGAAGCATTCCCTGCTTGGGCCACATCTGCTTTTATTGCCAAAGTCCTTTTAAATGAAATTATTCCCCGCTTTGACCTACCAGCATGCATTGACTTAGATAGAGGAACTCATTTTACTGATTCAGTCTTATCCCAAATTTATCCATGTTTGGGCATAACGCCTAAATTTCATAAACCTTATCATCCCCAAGGCTCTGGCCAAGTTGAACTAATGAATAAAGAACTTAAAACTATGATCGAAAAATTGTACATGGAGACTCATTTGAAATGGCCTGAAATTCTACCTCTGGCCCTATTTTATCTCAGAAGCAGACCCAGAGGTGATTTACACATCTCACCATTTGAGATGCTATTTGGACATCCACCTCTTCAGGCACAACCATTTACCCCTGCCTATACCTCATTGTTAGGAGGGGATACAACCATTGCTACCTATATCAGACAATTACAAACAAAATTGCGAGAACTCCATGATTCTGGAGCTGCTGTTCAAGTAGGCCCCATAATTTCTCGCTTCATGATTTAAACCCCAGTGATAGTGTGTATGTAAAAATTTTCAATTGTACTGTGTCAACTGAATCTGCTTATGATGGACCATTCCAAGTCCTATTAACCACATTGACAGCTATTAAAATTGGGGAGAGGGACTCATAGATTCATTGTAGCCATGTAAAATGAGTACCCTCTGTTGATAATGAATATTTGGCTATATTGATTGTATTTCATTGATTATGAAAATACTTCCCTATTGATGGATCTGTACTATTTTATTGCCTTTATTTGTGCCATACAGTATTTTTATTCTTTCTCTCATTTTTTGCATTTGAAGCACATATGATTGTATTAAAAATATTTTCTTTTAACTACCTTTGATTTTTGCCATAGGCTAAGATATCCATTTGCTTAGCATAAAAATACATACCCAAAAATCTTTAGACTATGGAAACCTGCCATTTATTGATAAATATTATGGGACTGTGATTTATGACTGTGTCTGATTCTAGGAAATGAGATTAAAAAAAAAAAGGAACACAGACTTTATCTATGTAGTGCCATAGAAGCACAGATGGTATTTGAGAGATGGTTCTCAGTTATAGAGGAAGAGGAATATGGGTGAGAAATAGAGTAGCCCCTATTTTGGATTGGTCACACCTTTCCTTTGTCCCACTCCCACCCCAATTCATCCCTGGATTCTCCCCTGATTGTTTCAAAGTCCACCTGTCACTTCACTATTATGTCAAAAGATTTAAACAACAATTCTGTCATATCTCTATTCTGGGTTCACTTATACCATTCTTATTGTGCTGGAATTACCCAGAAGTTCAAAATATTGCATCAATACATTTAAAATAGGTATGAAAATAATGAATAATGAAATTAAATGTTAAAATTAGAAGCATAAATGAGAGCAACTGCAGGAGGCAAAGTGCATTTTAATTAGATAATTAAGACACTACCCTGGTTCCTTACTAGGAAGCTAATGATTATAGAGTAGAATTCCATAAAGACAAAAATAATAATAAATGATATGCAGAATTCTGTGGTTTACAAAATGAATTATGTAAATCAGGCACTTATTGGGCCAAATCCTGAAGAGTTCAGTTCCTGCAGTAGCTAAAAAGGAATTCTCTAAAAGATTTCATATTAAGACATCCAAAGACAGTGTTAAATAGTGAGGTTCCTCATGGTCTTCATAAGATGAAAAGATCAGTGTCTTCATTAAATTTCACTGTAATTCATTTATTTGAAACAGTCTTGGAATGCCGTCCTTTCTATTGTCTCCCAAAGCTGGGTCCATCTGCTCCATCAAAGTATGTTCCTTCAGTAGAAAACCTGATCCGTCTAATCTCAGCAGTAGATTCTTTTGAGCCCTGTGGTGGACTCCTGGTCATTGATAGATGAAATGTGGAATGGGTACTAGCCCTTTAATTTTATCTATAAAGGGAACTGTGGAATGAGACAACTCTCATTGCTAATTTAGGTAGTCACTTCAGTAATTATTGTTTTACAGAATTGCTTTGAGAACAGAAAGGTTAAATGACTCTTCCAGAGTGATATAACCAGTATGTGTAAGAGATGGGGCTTGAATCCATCCAAGACCAGCTTTCTAACCACTGTACCACATTGCATTTGGTATAAAACAAAGAGTTAACATTTCCCTTGATTTAGGATGGAAGAAGATCTACTTCAGGATAATCTGATTAAAATTCATCACCTTTGAGTCCAGTAATATCATACTGCTATAGTCTTCTCAGTGCACACAATTTTATATTTCTAACTTGTTGAATCTATTCTTGTGCTTGTTTTCCTGAGGAAGGTGGGTAGTATCAGAACATGTTATCAAGTTGGGATCAGAAATCTAGGAACAGAGCAATGCAGATGGGCAACTCCATACCAATAAAGACAAGGAATTCATCCTCTATTAAAATCTTTAAGACTTGCATTGCACCACTTCTAGGTTTGTATTCCAATGAGATAAAAAAAAAGGGAGGGGAAGGGCCTATATTTATTGCAGTTCCTTTTGTGGTAGCAAAGTTTTAGAAATTGAAAGGTCATTCATCAGTTGGAGAATGACTGAACAAGTGATATGTGATTGCAATGGAATATTGTGCTAAAAGAAATGATGAACAGGATGACTTTGTAAAGATCTGATATGAACTGATGCAAAGTGAAGTGAGCAGAACCAGAACATTTTACACACTAACAGCAATATTTTTGGATGAACAACTGTGAATGACCACCTTATTCTCAACAATATTGTAATCCAAAACAATCCTGGAGACTCATGATGAAAAATGCCATTTGCCTTCAGAGAAAGAACTGATGACAACTGAATGCAGGCCAAAACATATTATATTTTATTTTTTCTTCTTTTTTTTCCTTTTTTATCTCTTTCACAAAATGACTATTATGAAAAACTGTTTTATATAATTTGCACATGTAAAATCTATATCTTATTGTTTACTGTCTCAGGAAGGAGGAAGGGAAGGTTGGAAGAGTAACTCAAATTTGAAAAAATATCAATGTTTAAAAATGTTTTTAAAGGCAATTGGGGGTAAATAAAATGGAATTTTAAAAACCAGTTGCTTGGTGCATTAGAAGGTGGGATAACTGTTCCAGTAAATATACATCAGAGAAAGTTGCTTAAACATGGGCTATCAGGCAGTGTCTCTATTCACTATCCCATGATGCCTCTTCATTTGTCAAGATATGCAGCTAATTTGAACTGCCTCCACAAAGACTATCAGGAAAATTCCCCTTCTCTAGAGGGGAAGACCCACAGGCCACTAGAAAGAGTCTTGAATGCCACTTGGAGGGAATGCAACCATGGACACTAGACTGATTAAATTTTTTTAACTATTGATTTGGAGTTCTCGTGCCTTAATAGATTTGCCTTTCCTTTATTGGTACCTGTATCTTTTCATAGGGAAGTAGGGCAGCCCACACCTGTTTCTACAGGTTAAACAGGTTTCGATATTGAGCTCTTTAAACAGAACTCTAAATTGTGTTCTAAATATTATTTGAGGTTTTTACTTTAGCCTACTCCTATAGTATTTACTTTGGGGTTTTATTAGCCTTTTTTCTAATGGATTGTCATTTCCCAACCCTGGGAGGTAGCAAGTTACTGGAGGGTATTGTTTTGTTTTGTTATAAAGGATTTTTTTAAGTTTAATGCATTTTTTTAAATGGAAGGTAACAGAGAATGCCCCTAGAGTGACCTCTGAGAAATCTGTATAATGGATCACACTATTTAGTATAAAATACTCAACAAAATTAATAACTTGCTATGAAATTGTGGCAAGGACAGAAGTAATATAGTTTCCTCAGTTCTTATATAAAAATTCCCGTGGACCTGGTCCTTGAAAGAGTTATTCCTTGATTCTAAAGGAGAACCAGCCTTTTGTGTCAGAAAATGTGACTGAGTCCCCATAAAAATCAACAAAAAACTTCTAAGTATTTCCTACTGATCAGTAAGTCAGTGTTTATTAAGCACCTACTATGTGTCAGGCATGCATGATACTAAGTGCTGGAGAAACAGTGAAAGGCAAATCCCTGTCCTCAAGGAACTTGGAATTTAATGAAAGACAAAACATTTTAAACAACTACGAGAGAACAAGCTATACATGGGATAAATAGGAAATAATTAGCAGGAGTTGGAAAGATTTCCTGCAGAAGGTGGGATTTTAGTTGGATTTGAAAGAAGGCAGGAAAACCAGAAAGTAAAGCTATCACCAGGATAGGAAGGCTCCTAAGCATGGTTTGATATATTTGCTCTCTTTTTTTTTCTTCTTCAAACCCTTACCTTTTGACTTAGAATCAATATCAATTCTAAGGTAGAAGAATAGTAAGAGCTAGGCAATTGAGGTTGTGATTTGCCCAGGGTCACATTGACAGGAAGTGTCTGAAACCAGATTGATATAGCTGCTTTCAAAAGTATTAATTATTTGAAAGGGCTTTCAAAGTGAAGAAATAGATGATGACAATAGCCATTTACTTTCCCAAAACTGTTCTATAAACTTCACAACCAAACCAAGAAGTAGCTCATGAAATGGCAATGGTTTATATGGGAGTTTAACAGAGTTTAAGCCAAACAGGAGGATTCAATTCATTCTTCATCCACAGAAATGTGCTAGGGAATGAAAAGAGAGTAGGAGGAGCAAAAATCTCAAAGTATTAATTACTGATTCATTCTCAGAGCTAAGAATCAACTCATACATGCAAAAGGACCCCAGCACTAAAGAAGATGTAAAACTAACAAATGCATCTGAAAGGCAGCTGATTTGTACACAAATATATGAATTTTATTGACACACATGATATACTTTTTTTCTGACAATAAATAAAATGCAATTTTCAAGGCCTATTTGGATTTTAGAAAGCAGTATATACTAAATAGAAGTGTTTGCACATTGTAATTGTCTTCTATGAGACCATGTCTGAAAGGGGTTGAGGTGACCCTTGGGGTTGGATATTTTTTAAAAAGGATGTGTGCAACATCTGCATAATCATGACGCGTTTCTACACATCTGAAAAGATAATGCCCCTTTTTTTATACCTCCCCTTAGGGTCTGGCAATTTTTTTCCAGTTATAATAAAATGTAGAATAAAAATAGCTAGTGCCACAAAAGTATATATTTCTGATATAAAAAATCTTTTTATACAAATATATTTCTAAGTGGTGCAGAATCATCATCATTCTTAAAATACATAATTTTCTTTATATGAAGTTAACACAATATTAAAATAAATAATATTGTCTAGGGAAAACTCAATTACATCCTAAAATTAAAAAATAGAAGAATACAAAAACTGATTCATTTATTAACTCTATCTCAATGTGTCTTCTGACCTACCTCTCACTTTATGTATATACTATGAAGCCTAAGAAAGATGTCATAAACTCATAAACATTGCTACACAACACCTCTGGAATTTCCTATAGTATCTCTGATCTATTCATCACACCTCCACCCAGTATACTGATTTATCTGGATTATGGTCCTAGACAAGCTTGTACAAGGGCACTTCTTCACACTTTCCAACAGGGAGGAGAGTTTATCACCTTCATACTACCAGTATATTGAAGAAGTCTTGGTATGCTAGTTTACATAGTATAATGTTTCTCTACCATACAGGACCTTTCCAATATCCCTATTTCCATGTACAGAGAAGGATTCAGATTATCTAGATTAGTAGATATGGGTTTTCCTATATTTGAATCATTCTTGTCCTGATATTTGGACAACTAGTTCTCATTTCCTTCATTAATTCCTACAAGCTATGACTCACATACTATGGAAAGGAGCCATAGTTGGCCACCTATAACACAGTGAATTCTTGAAAATTCAGAATGATCAGTAGGCACTCTTTTTTATGATGTTAAGGGGAAAAGGGAAATGGAGGCACATGAACTTAAATTCATCTTGCTTACCCCTACAATGAGACTTGAAAGCTTTCATTCTTCCAAGATTAAAAAAAATCACCTCCAAGTTTTATAAGGCAAGTAAGCTGATCTTGGAAAGCTCCAGCTGATGGACATCACATATGTAGTCAGTAAGTATAAAACTAGAGATGTTTCAGGACAATCTGGGTTGCTAAAAAAAAATAAGTGGTAACTCTTCAAGGATCTTCAGTGCCTTTTACATTGCTTCACCTTTGGCAAGAAGTCACATCCCCAGGTATACATGCACACACACACACACACACACACACACACACACACACACACACACACACACAGAGTTTTTCATGAAAAGCCTTCTTTCATCTTTCTTAATTTGGAACATCATTCATAAGTTTTCCCAGAGAGAAGGAAAGAGGCTCTCTTTTCCCATAAAATTTAAAGAGTGATGTGAGTCTGGCAAGAATTTGCAGGTGTGAATCTCTAAAGTCGGGTTTCCTGTACCTCTTCTTCTGTTTCTTCCTTCAAGGCAGTGATTTTGGCTCGGGACTTGTGCCTGCTCGAGTTCCGGTGGGGGAAGAGCTTCATCCTGTCTGAGTGACTGATGGCTTGCCTGTAGAGACTCTTCTCATTCACCAGCTTCTGGATTGACTCGTACTGACGCACTTTGTTCTCTTCTATGACCTAGAGAAATGTGGAACAGTCAGCCCCTTGGAAAGAATATAAACTAAGGTACCAGACCTACTAAGAAAATCAAGCAGAAGATTGAGTGAGGACTTACTATGAGTTCTTGGGAAGATATTAACCCCCCCCCACACACACACACCCAGACCACTCTCCAAGGAGGTGATCATCAAGGTTATCTCATTTACTTGCTCTGAATACCCAGTCTTTAAAAAGCAAGTGTCAACTGTGTCAGGTAAAATACTGGCCATCTGACACTCTTATTCTTTTTGTTGTTTAGTCATTTCATTTGTGTCTGACTCCTCACAATTGCATTTAGGGTTTTCTTGGCAAAGATACTGACTGGAGTGGTTTGCCATTTTCCTTCTCCATATCATTTTATTAATAAAGAAACTGAGGCAAGTAAGATTAAGTGACTTGTCTAGGGTCATACAGCAGCAAATATTTAAGGCCAGATTTGAACTATGTGTCCCTGACTCCAAACCCCACAGTGAATGCATTGTGCCACCTAACTGCCCTATTCTATCTTCTAGGTGTCCTTAGTGTAGCACCTTCTAAAAAGAAATGCAAAAGCCCTTTTTAGGTTTCCATGATAGAATTTAGTTCATTTCATAGTGCAATAGAAAGACAGCTGGATTTTAAATCAAAGAACTTGAGTTCTAATTTTGTCTCTGCCATTTATAGTCTCTGTGACCTTGGACAAATCATTTAACCTTTTTGGGTCTTAGTTTTAAGATTTGTAAAGTGACTAGACTCAATCAGATGGATTCTGAGGTTACTTTCACTACTAAACCAGTAGTCCTAGCATATATCTCCTTAAAAATCAGTGTGTCCAAAATCAGCAGCCTATTCAGTATTCAGTGTGAAGGTAGCAGGACATTCTTCTTGGGTGAATGGTATATTACAAAGAAAAATATTTTTATTTCATTGTTAAATAACTAGTTAATTATTAATTAATTATTTGGGTACCATACAGCTTTCCCCTCCCCCCTTTCCTCTTTATTTATAGGATTCAGTTTTTTAATTTTGAGTTCCAAATTCTCTTCCTCTCTCCAGTTCCTGCAGCCAAGAATAACATATTAGAGTTGGGCAAACTATGGCCCAAATAAAAGGAAGTTGTTTACCCAATCTTACACCATTGTCAGCAAGGCCAAGGGTAATGAATCCACCTCTGGAATCATCACTTGTTGGCTAATTTAAAAAAAAAGAAGCAGAGCTCCTTAGAAATGGAAATTTTTGTCTTTGCTCAGTGAGTCACAAAAACTTGACAGAAATGATGTTATGCATTCTTTGTGCCTAAGGCTAGGGGAGCTTCCAATCATCATTTTTAAAAAACAGAGGTTTTATAACTAAATAGAAGGTGGGGAGAAGCACCAAATGCAGCTCTCCACAATGAACAGAAGCTATTGAACCTTTGAACAGGAACACTGATAACAATGAAATGAATTGTGAAAAGAGATTACCTGAAACTAATGAGTGTTCTACATTCAAGGATATAAACAAGAAAACTCTAGAGATTATCAAAAATATGATCAGCTATAATACAGAACTTAGCACAACAGTTCTCCTTTGGACATCATCCAAGAGGATTTAATTAGAACTACCAGAAAAATATCTTTATAAGATAGTTTCATCCAAAACATGGTCTCATAAGTAGAGTTTCATAAATACTCCACATAAAGAAGCAATCTGCTGCCATTACAAATTCACTTAATTCTATTATGACTTCACAGTTTGGATCAAATCCAGAAAGTTGGGCAGCTACATTGAGTAATATTTAGTGGCTTCACATGACACAATTGTAAGGAAGGAACTTCTACACTGGGAATATTTACAGAGACTTTCTAAATATAGCCTCCTTGACACACCTGAGAGACTTCACTTGAAATTCTTCCATCTGGAATTAAAGAGGGAAATCAGATTATAAGTAAATTACAAAATAGTCACCAAAAATCGCTGACACTCCAGCATTGCTTCTATCCTGTGTTCAGAGAGGATTACAGTGCAGTTGGCAAATGCATTCTTCAGTGTTCTCCGAATGACTTGATATGTTCTTTTAAAAAAAATAGGAAGGAAGGAAAGAAGGAAGAAAGAAAGATAAAGAAAAAACATTGAACATGTGTAACCATAAAACTTTTAAAATCTGGCACTTTAGATCTTACTAAATAAATACAGACCTGTGCTTTCTAAGACTCTTAACTGATTTACCATCCTTTACCAAACACACACATACTTAAAAAAGAGAATATTTTTAAAGGTAGAATAGTAGTAATCAAGATTTTTTTTTACCAATAATGTAGTCAAACATTTTAGGGTTCCAAAATAAAATATTCTATTTGAAAATATGTATCATTTCCATCTCAGGAAGGATGTTAGTTGCATAGTGCTTATTGCACACTACTGATATCATTTCTGAACTTATATTTGAAATAAAAAAGGGAAATTGGCAGCTAAGTTTTGCTTCTGTAACTACACAGCTTCATCTGCTGTTAACACTATAAGCTTGCGTAGTATTTTGAAGTGGTCTACAAGAGCTAAGAGTGTGATTCATATTTTGAAAAATAAATGTACACTATTAGACTGTTAGTACTGTGGCATTTCCATTATGAAACCTTATTGTATCTAAGTGAGGAACTGCATGTTACAAATGAGATGGCATCTTGAAAATGTAGGTCAAGATTAAGCTGATCTTAACAATTCTACTTTCTTTGTTTTGTCCCAGAATAGAAACACTAAAACTTACATAGGATCCAGATGAGCACTTGGTTCATCCAGTAGCAAGATTTTTGCCTTGCTGAGAACAGACCGAGCCAAACATATCAACTGTTTATGGCCATGACTTAGAACATAACCACCATCAACAAGGACAAAATCCAGTTTGCCAGGAAACTGCTCTATTACAGACTTCAGTCCCACCTGCAAGAAAAGGAATATTATTTATCTTGCTTCATCACCATTCATACATGGCCAAAATGCCATTGGGTAAAGATGCATGCATTTGAATAGGTGGAATAGAACATGTGAGGCTCTAAGAAACATCCAGTTCACAGACAGTTCACCACCTCTCAGTCTGAATCCGTTGAAGATTTTAGAACTTTTAAGAAAGAAGTTCATTTGCTTTGTATTTAAAAGTAACAGAAAGGCTTCACAAATACAGAGGAATTATAATGTCCTATAAGAATAACATCCGGAACACTAAAGACCAAACAACATGAGTCTTGTGACAAAGGATGGTTTTGTTTGTTTATATTTTTGCTGTGCTGAAGGTCAGATGAAACATGAAGAAAGCATCAAAGAGCTGCTTGGGGTAGTGGATGACTGAGAGCAGGTAATCTTTCTCCTATTTTGCTTCTGTATTCTCTACCAAATAGAATAATCTTCAAAGTGAATAACATCAAGCAAAAATATTTTCTGGAAATATAGGTAAAGACATGATAAATGAGTTTAAAACTGCCTTTAGAGGCTGAATCAATAGACCCGGAGGAACTATATAACTCAAGGGCAATGAAAGAATCTCCAGGTGATTGTGAAAGTGACATTTATGATCTTTCAAAATTCTGGCCCATGAGTAAAGCATAAGACAATCAGGAATGTAGCAGGTCAGCAGAGAGTTGATACTTCAAATAAGTAACAAAATAAAACAAAACCAGAAAACAAACAAGAGAGCATCTTTGTTGTTCTTAACAAATTTAAGTGACTTGGCCTATGTGAAATATATCCACGAGTACTGAAAACCTAGCAGCTGTGAATGCTGATCCAAGTCAATATCAGAAAGATTCCTAAAAATGAGAGAGGTACAAGACTAGAGAGGGGAAAAAGTTGTCCTGAATTTTTTTAAAGAGGTGGGAGTAGAGTAGGAAGATAACACTTGACTACGATTCTCAGGAAAATTAGAGAATGTATCATTTACATGATGGTTGGTGAATATCTAGAAAGGGAAACTATGATGACAAAAATCCAAGCTATTGTCATCAAGAAATGTATATGCGAGACTTTTTATTTCCTATCTTAACAAGGTTACTGAATTGAAAGATCAGCAGAACTACCTATAGTCTATTTAGGTTTTTGCCTTTATTTTTAATTCAAGAAATGAACACACTAGAAAAGAAAAAAGAGGCCTGAACTAAATGATAATAGTTACATGGGTTCAGAATTCAGAGGTCATTAGTGGATAGAGCACTGGGTCTGGAATCAGGAAGGCCTGAGTTCAAATGTGACTTCAGATACTATTAACTGTGCTGACTCTGGACAAGTCACTTAATCATGTTTGCTTTCGTTTCCTCATCTGTAAAATGAGCTAGAGAAGGAAATGACAGACCACTCCAGTGTCTTTGCCAAGAAAACCCCCAAAGGGACCAAAAAGAGCTGAACTTGACTGAAATGAACAATATTGAAAATGGATTCAGAACAGGAAGGATGGTTGGACTCATTGTTAATATTCCCATATCTGTATGGCAGAAGATTTCCAGTAGAGACCCTAGGGATCTGTGCTTGGTCCTGAACTATTTAAACTTAATTTTTTTTTTATCAGTGACATACATAAATGTATAGATAGCATGTTCAACATATTTGCAGATGAAACAAGGCAGGGAGGGAGAGCTAGCACACTGGCTGATATTCAGCATCCAAAAAGATCTTGACAGGCTAGAGTACTGGCCTGAATCTAACAAGATAAATTTCAATATGAAAAACATAACATTTTACATTTAGGTTCAAAAAGTCAATTTCATGACCCAGGACAATCCAGAGGAACTTATGAAAAAGAATACTATTCATATCCAGAGAAACAACTATGGAAGCACAAATACAGAAGAAAAACATATGATGGATATAACTAGGGTTTTGGTCTTAAAATATGAATATATTTTATTGCAAATATAAATAACATGGAAGTAGATTTTGAACAATGATATAACCCAGTGAAACTGCTTGTCAGCTTTGGGAGGGGAGAGGAAAGAGTGGTGGAGTGAGGAATAATGAATCATGTAACCATGGAAATATATTCTAAATTAAAAAAGGGAAATTAAAAAAAGTCAATTTCACAAGGGCAAAAATGGAAAGGCAATGTCCAAAAAATATTTAGTTCTCTTTCAGCCACTGAGCATGACTCAGAATTACTGTTGCATTCAGGAAAGGTAAACTAATTTTAATATTAAATTAAACAACTGATCATTAGGTATATCAGTCTTCAAGGAAAACAATTACTTTCCCAAACCAAGCATAAATGATTTTTGATTTGTCCTTATGAATTCTCGCTGCCTGAGTGATGGATCAAAAGGGACCAGGGCTTTCAATTAATCAAACAAAAAGATTTGATCAACTACTTATTATGTGACATCCACTGAGCTAGGCAAACCGTTTCTGCCTTCAAGGAATTTATATTCTATCTCATAGTATGTCAGGCTGTAGGTTTGCTGAGCCACTTAACAAAGGTTGCCTCACCTCTCTATTCCTTTCTCTTTAGGCCATCTGAGTAATTCTGATTTTTCCAAAGAACTTTGCCTGTTTAACTCACTGTTCCTGTTTAACTATTTTAATTAACTACTCACTCATATGATCTAGGGGACCAGGAGAAAACATGTAGATGATCTGACACAAACACATCACCATGAAGCTTATTAGTGATTAAGTCAGTAGCATGCTTTTGATATATGAAGAATAGCATATTACTGATTTAGGAGAAGTAACAACAATAAAAATAATGATAATTGACATATACAGTACTTTAGAGTTTCTGTTATCCACTGTCTCAATTGATCCCCTCAGCCCCCACTGTGTAGTAGTTACTGTCATTATTTCCATTTTTTAGATAATGAAATGAATTTTCTGAGAAATTATTGGCCATGAGTCATAGAATTGAGTAGAATCTTAGGGAGGTTTGAACCCATGACTTTTTTTGACTCCCAAATACAACAATTAAAAAAAATTTTTTTTGAGCTTCATAAATAGCAAAGAATATCAAAAGTCTACATCAATTCTATCTCTACTAGACTTAAATGTAGTGATGCAAATTATTAAAATGTGGAATGAGGGTGGGGTAGCATTTTTATGAGCCTTATTACATTTTAAAAGTATGTGTGAGATTCATTAATATTTCTTTTGGTTTTTTATCTTGCAATATTCTTATGATTTTGATTCTACCCTCTCTTGTGTGAATTGGCATGACATCAAGCTATCATGAGGTTCAGTTTTCTAACTCTCATTCCAGCCTTCCCCCATATTGTATTTCTCAGAAAAGGTCAAAATTACCTCCTTAAACCTCACCTCTTCTAAATTGTAGATCAAAGATCTCTAAGTGTATTGTTTACAAATTTAGTTAATGTTTTCTCTAAAACTTCCATGAAAAGAATTTTTGTTGGGTAATAAGGAAACTGGAGTAATGAAAATAGTTAATCTAAGTAGTACTTTATTAGGTCTATATTAAGGTTGGGCACTCAAAAAGTAAGTGTTTAACATTTACTAACAGTTCAAAGCTCCAACATGAGCATTCTGAAGAGAGGTGAGAAAAAAAGGGTGATTTGAAATATAACAGTATTTGGAGAAGGATTGGATTATGCAAAAAAAAATAATAAAGTTAAAGGGTTTTTTAAGAAGGCAGTTAAATTTGATAAACATTTTAAAATCTCATGATTTTGGATCTGAGATGCCAGTATACTACAATTTACATATTTACTTGGAATGTTTGGTGAATTACAATGAATTACATTATTTTTCTCTAGTATGATGCCTGAAGTAACAGCACAAATTCAATTATATGCATAAGGCAAATACATGTCTGGCTAGTTGGTGGCATTTCAAGATTTTGTCACTGTCTCCTAATCCCCCAAAAGGTCATTCTTTAAATGATCATTGGAATTTCGCCATTAATGGACCACAACCTCTCTGTTAAAAAGCTTGTAAGTGTACAGCGATTTGGGGAATGTATCAACTTTTTTGAGATTCTCTGGTATTTTGTTTAAGAATTTTCTTTTTCATATATTTAATTTATTTTAGAAATCACAGGTTCTTAGTTTAAGATCAGTAAAATATCTTAGATATTATATTGTATATTATTAATAATAATAGTGACTTCCGGGTAAACATGGCTGCAATCTAGATGTGAATCACTTCCTCTCCCCAGCACCAAATGAAATAGACTACCTCAAAAGAGCATAAAAATCATCCTTGGAAAAACAGAGGGACTCTCCAGTACGCCACAGCAAGGAACTTACATGGGGAGTCAACATTTCCACACTATAAGAAGGAGGAAAAGCTTGCACAAAAATGTGAACTGAGCTGCCCTTCCCCCATGGAACCAGAGTAGGGGCACAGAGCGCTCACCAGGGACAGCAAGTGAGTGAGGAACGTCTCTGTCTGGGGGGGCACACCAGGGTCCTTGGGATCTAAAGAGGACTGCTAGGGAAATACCTCTCAGGGCGGTTTCACTGGAGACCCTGAGAACATGCAGTCCATGGGGGCCCTTGCAAACTGCGAACAGTGTGGAGTCTCAAGAAACTGTAGAAACTGCCTGAGGTCAAAGCTCCGCTCCTCGCTGTAGTGAGGGAGGGGGGCACGCTACGGTCCTTGGTCCTTGGAAACTGACAGGGACTACCAGAGATCTACCCCTCGGAGTGGTTTTACAGGAGGTTCCTGCACACTGGAAGGCGCGCTAACAAACCGCAGGGGCTGGGAAGAACTAGTCTGAGGCAACTTAAATCCACAGAAAACCCGCCCATCTCACCCAGACCTCTGACCAAAAAGGAAAGGGTAAACCACCGAAGGGATGGCTCATACTGCCCAAGATCAACTCTCCAAGAAGAAAGGGAAAAAAGTGACTATTGATAACTTTTATGGAGGGACAACCCAGGGGACAGAAGAGAAAGAGGATGAAATTCAAGCAAAATCAAAACATGCCTCCCAAAATGGAAATTATCCACAAGCTCTGGAAGAACTCAAAATGGAGCTTATCCAAAAGATGGAAACCTTCTGGCAAGAAAAATGGGGAAAAATTTGAAAGAGGTCAGCAGCCTGACAGACAAGACCTCAAAATTAGAGAAAGAGCTGGAGGCCACAAGGGTTCATAAAACACCCTCTATATTAAATCCCCAAAAGAAAATCCCCAGGGATATAATCTCCAAATTCAAGAGCTTCCAAACTAAGGAGAAAAAGAAGCCAAGAAGAGGAACTTCAGATATAGAGGAGCCCCCATAAAGATCACAAATGACTTAGCAGCGAACATGCTAAAAGCATGGAACATGATATTCAGAAAGGCAAGAGAAATGGATCTCCAACCAAGAATCAGCTACCCATCAAAACTGACTATATACTTCCAGGGGAAAGTATGGGCATTCACAAAATATAAGATTTCCAAGTATGTGCAAAGAAAAGACCAGAACTCAGTGGAAAGTTGACATCCAAACCCAAAGAGTAAGAGCAACATGAAAAGGTAAATATGAAAGAAAGAGAAAAGGAGAAAATTGTTATCTTTTTATTTTATTCAAACTCTCTTCTATGAGGACTACATTTATATCAAATTATATATATTAATATGTGGTGAAAATGTAATGTGTAACTCCCCAAAACTGTATGCATCATTAGAGTAGTTAGCAGAATTACGCATGGGGAAAGATTGAGGCATTAAGATGATATGGAGAAAGGGGGGGAAAGAAAGAAAAATGGAGGGGGAATTGTTGATAGTACCAAGATATACTTCAAGAAATAGAAAAAAACAAAATAGAATAATCCTTCTCACACAAAGATACACAGGGAAAGGGGAGGGGAAGAATTCTCTTATAAGAAGGAGAGGAAGAGAGTGAGAATTGGTACTACATAAACCTTAGTCTCAGTGAAATTAACTCTGAGAGGAAATAACATCTAGATCCATTGGGATCTTAAATTCTATCTTATTCAACAGGGTAAGAGAGAAGGGTAAAATAAGAAGGGGAAGGGGGGAAGT
The DNA here is from genome assembly GCF_027887165.1 of Monodelphis domestica. NCBI lineage: Eukaryota > Metazoa > Chordata > Mammalia > Didelphimorphia > Didelphidae > Monodelphis > Monodelphis domestica. The sequence goes on along the minus strand of NC_077231.1, from coordinate 185,545,896 downwards.
ATAAAAAGGGAGGGAAGGAGAGGAGAGAGGAGAAGAGAACAAAAAGGGAGGGGCTAGAAAGGGAAGCATATCAAGGCAGGAGACTAGGGGGACTGATCTAAAGTAAATCACTGGTTTAAAAGGTTATAGCTAAAGAAGAAAGATCAGAATTAGGGGAGGATATCAAAATGCTAGGGAATCCACAAGTGACAATCATAAATTTGAACATGAATGGGATGAACTCACCCATAAAACATAGATGAATAGCAGAATGGATTAGAATCCAAAACCCTACCATATGTTGTCTTCAAGAAACACACATGAGATGGGTTAATACTCACAAGCTCAGAATTAAAGGATGGAGTAAGACCTTTTGGTCCTCAACTGATAGAAAGAAGGCAGGAGTTGCAATCATGATATCTGACAAAGCCAAAGCAAAAATAGACCTGATCAAAAGGGATAGGGAAGGTAAATATATTCTGTTAAAAGGGAGTATAGACAATGAGGAAATATCACTAATCAACATGTATGCAACAAATGGTATAACTCATAAATTTCTAATGGAGAAACTAGGAGAATTGAAGGAGGAAATAGACAGTAAAATCATATTAGTGGGAGACCTGAACCAACCACTATCAAATTTAGATAAATCAAATAAAAAATAAATAAGAAAGAGGCACAAGAAGTGAATGAAATCTTAGAAAAATTAGAGTTAATAGACATACAGAGAAAAATAAATAGGGACAAAAAGGAAAACACCTTCTTCTCAGCACCACATGGCACATTCACGAAGATTGATCATACACTAGGTGACAGAAACATGGCATACAAATTCAGAAAAGCAGAAATAATAAATACAACCTTTTCAGATCATAAGGAAATAAAAATAATGATCTATAAGGGTACAGGGAGAGCCAAATCAAAAAGTAATTGGAAATTAAATAATATGATACTCCAAAATCAGTTAGTTAGAGAACATATCATAGAAACAATTAATAATTTCATTGAGGAAAATGACAATGGTGAGACATCCTTCCAAACCTTATGGGATGCAGCCAAAGCAGTACTCAGAGGACAATTCATATCCCTGAGTGCATATATTAACAAATTAGGGAGGGCAGAGATCAATGAATTGGAAATGCAAATAAAAAACTTGAAAGCAAACATATTAAAAACCCCCAGAAGAAAACCAAATTAGAGATCCTAAAAATTAAGGGAGAAATTAAGAAAATCAAAAGTGATAGAACTATTGAACTAATAAATAAGACTAGAAGCTGGTACTTTGAAAAAAAAAAACAAATAAAATAGACAAAGTAATAGTCAATCTAATTTAAAAAAGGAAAGAAGAAAAGCAAATTAACAGCATCAAAGATGAAAAGGGGGAACTCACCTCCAATGAAGAGGAAATTAAGGCAATCATTAAAAACTACTTTGCCCAATTATATGGCAATAAATATACCAATCTAGGTGATATGGATGAATATTTACAAAAATATAAATGGCCTGAAGAAAAAGAATTCTTAAATAATCCCATATCAGAAAAAGAAATCGAACAGGCCATCAAAGAAATACTTAAGAAAAAATCCCCAGGGCCTGATGGATTCACCAGTGAATTCTATCAAACATTCAGAGAACAGTTAACCCCAATACTATACAAACTATTTGACATAACAAACAAAGAGGGAGTTCTACCAAATTACTTTTATGACACAAACATGGTACTGATTCCAAAGCCAGGCAGGTCAAAAATGGGGAAAGAAAACTATAGACCAATATCCCTAATGAATATAGATGCAAAAATCTTAAATAGGATAATAGCAAAAAGACTCCAGCAAGTGATCAGGAGGGTCATTCACTATGAACAAGTAGGATTTATACCAGGAATGCAAGGCTGGTTCAATATTAGGAAAACCATCCACATAATTGACCATATCAACAAGCAAACCAACAAAAATCACATGATTATCTCAATAGATGCAGAAAAAGCCTCTGATAAAATATAACATCCATTCCTATTAAAAACACCAGAAAAGAGGACTTCCGGTCAAGATGGCGGCTTAGAGAAATCTAAAGTTCAGATCTCTGGAAACCCTTCCCTACCGAACTCAAACTATATGCTCCTAAGGCACCAAAATTAAAAACGAACAACAGCATAGACCCCGGAAATCCTCTTCCTGGACCTGGACCTGGTTCAAAAGGTATGACCCCCCCAAAAGCCAGAACCCAAGATCACTCGGACCTAAGGGGTAGGCAGAAGGAAGGTCCTAGGATCCATCTCCCCAACCCAGAACGCTGAGTCCAAGGCAGGAGAGGGTAGCTCAGAGCCTCAGGGCCAGTTATCCTGAAGGCCACTTCCTGAAAACAACCTGACCCAGTTGAGGGGGCACCCAGACAGCAAGGAAACAGAGAGAGACAGAGGGAGCCTGTAACCCCTGACCAGATCCTTCCATCTGAGTCTCACTGAAGGTCCCTGCCTCAGGGCACACTCAGTCTGAGGTTAATCCTATCACCAGCCCTCAGAGCTCCAGGAAGCCATGGCCCCTCCCCCTCAGAGGGCAGGGTCATCTGAAACAACAGTAACCCTCAGGGCTGGCAAAAGGGCCTCGAGAGCCTGCTATTCTGAAGTCCAGATCCTGAAAACAACCTGACCCAGTCGAGGGGGCACCCAGACAGCAGGGAAACAGAGAGAGATGGGGGGAGCCTACAGACCCCTGGCTGGATCCTTCCATCTGAATCTCACAGAAGGTCCCTGCCTCAAAGCATACTCAGTTCAACCCAGAGAAAGTTAATCTTATCAGGAGTCCTTGGAACACCAGGAAGCCGTGGCCCCTCCCCCCTCAGAGTACTGGCTCTCCTGGCTGGCTAAGGCACAGAAACAAACACCCCGCGGAAAGGGCCAAGCCAGGCTCAGAGCGTGGAAGTAAGGCAATGGAGAAGCATTGGGAGGGAACTGAGGAGGGCAGTAACATGGAAACACCAGCAATTCCTGGCTTCCCCGGGAAGACAGAACAACAACTGCATAGAACGGACAATCTGCCTAGGGCTAAAACCTCTGAATACCAGACAGAGATGAGAAAAGCTAGTCCTACCCACTCAGATAGAGATGGCAAACTCCACAGAAGCACAAAAGCCCCAAAATCCCTAGAAAAACAAGAAGAAGGGGGTGACTTTGGACACATTTTATGGAGCAAAAATACAAAATAGAGAGGAGATAGAAGAGGAAACACAAAAATGCTCCAAAACCTTCCAAAGGAAATGGAAACTCTCCACAAACCCATGAAGAATTTGAATCGGAAATGATCAAAAAGATGGAATCCTTCTGGGAGGAAAGTGGGAAATAATGCAAAAGAAATTCATGCATCTACAAAACAAACCAGTTTGACCAAACTGTAAAAGAAAACCAGGCTTTAAAAGTCAGAATCAGGCAACTCAAAGACAATGAGCTAGAATTAATAAAGCAAAGCTAAAAGACCAAGAAATTAGAAGAGAACATAAAATATCTCACTGACAAGGTGACAAACTTGGAAAATAGAGGAAGAAGAGATAATTTAAGAATAATTGGACTTCCAGAAAAGCCAGAAATAAACAGCAAACTCGACATCGTAATACAAGATATAATCAACAAAAATTGCCCAGAGATTCTAGAACAAGGGGGCAATACAGCCACTGACAGAGCTCCCAGAACACCCTCTACACTAAATCCCCAAAAAGACAACTCCCAGGAATGTAATTGCCAAATTCCAAAGCTTTCAAACAAAAGAAAAAATCCTACAAGAAGCCAGAAAAAGACAATTTTGATATAAAGGCATGCCAATCAGGGTCACACAAGACCTTGCAAGTTCCACTCTGAATGATAGTAAGGCATGGAACATGATTTTCAGAAACGCAAGAGAGCTGGGTATTCAACCAAGAATCAGCTATCCAGCAAAACTGACTATATACTTCCAAGGGAAAGTATGGGCATTCAACAAAAATAGAAGTTTTCCAAGTTTTTGCAAAGAAAAGACCAGAGCTCTGTGGAAAGTTCTATATCGAAAAACAAAGAGCATAGAATACCTGAAAAGGTAAATATGAAGGAAAGGGAAAAGGAGAAAAATGTTATCTTTTTCTTTTACTCAAACTCTCTTCTATAAGAACTACATTTATATCAATCTATGTATACTAACATGTGGGGAAAATGTAATGTGTAAATAGGGGGTAAAGAAAGACCAAATAGAATAATCTTTCTCACACAAAGATTCACATGGGAAGGGGAGGGGAAGAAAACTCCTATAAGAAGGAGAGGAAGAGAGTTTTTACTTAAACCTTACTCTCAGGGAAATCAACTCTGAGAGGGAAGAACATCCAGATCCATTTGGATCTTGAATTCTATCTTACCCAACAAGGGAAGGGAGAAGGGAAAACCAAGGGGGTAGGGGGAGGGAACACAAAAAAGGGAGGGAAGAAGAGGGAGGGGGGGAAGGAACAAAAAGGGAGGGACTAGAAAGGGAAACATATCAAGGGAGGGGACAAGGGGGGCTGATTTAAAGTAAATCACTGGACTAAAAGGTAGAGTTGAAGAAAAAAGGTTAGAATTAGGGAAGGATATCAAAATGCCAGGGAGTCCACAAATGACAGTCATAACTTTGAACGTGAATGGGATTAACTCACCCATAAAACGTAGATGAATAGCAGAATGGATTAGAATCCAAAACCCTACCATATGTTGTCTTCAAGAAGCACACATGAGACGGGTAGATACCCACAAGGTCAGAATTAAAGGATGGAGTAAGACCTTCTGGGCCTCAACTGACAGAAAGAAGGCAGGAGTGGTAATCATGATATCTGATAGTGCCAAAGCAAAAATAGACCTGATCAAAAGGGATAGAGAAGGTAATTATATTTTTTTAAAAGGGACTTTAAATAGTGAGGAAATATCACTAATCAACATGTATGCACCAAATAATATAGCACGCAAATTTCTAATGGAGAAACTAGGAGAATTGAAGGAAGAAATAGACAGTAAAACCATATTAGTGGAAGACTTAAACCAACCATTATCAAATTTAGATAAATGAAATAAAAAAATAAATAAGAAAGAGGTAAAAGAAGTGAATGAAATTTTAGAAAAATTTGAATTAACAAACATGGAGAAAAATAAATAGGGATAAAAGGAATACACCTTCATTCAGCACCACATGGCACATTCACAAAGATTGACCATACATTAGGTCACAGAAACATGGCACACAAATGCAGAAAAACAGAAATAATAAATGCAGCCTTTTCAGATTACAAGGCAATAAAAACAATGATCAGTAATGGTACATGGAAAACCAAATCAAAAACTAATTTGAAATTAAACAATATGATACTCCAAAAACGTTTAGTTAGAGAAGAAATCATAGAAACAATTAATAATTTCACCAAGGAAAATGACAATGGCGAGACATCCTTTCAAACCTTTTGGGATGCAGCCAAAGCGGTAATCAGAGGTAAATTCAAATCCCTGAGTGCATATATTAACAAACCAGGGAGAGCAGAGATCAATCAATTGGAAATGCAAATGAAAAAAACTCGAAAGCAGGGATCTAGGAGAAAAAACACTATCTACAAATTGTAGGGGTAAAAATACTGAAGAAAAGCAACTGCTTGACTCCAGGGGTGGAGGGGACATGATTGAGGAGAGACTAAATGAACATCCTAATGCAAATACCAACAACATGGAAATGGGTTCGAATCAAGGACACCTGTGATACCCAGTGGAATCGTGTGTTGGCTATGGGAGGGGTGGTGGGTGGGTGGGGAGGAAAAGAAAATGATCTTTGTTTCTAAGGAATAATGTTTGAAAATGACCAAAATAAAATAATGTTTAAAAATAAAAAAAATAGCTAATATTTAGCTAGCACTTACTATGTGCCAGGCACTGGGTTAATTGCTTTACAATATTATTTCATTTCATCCTCACAAGCCTGGAAGGTAGGTGTTATTGATAGATCTCTCTTTTACAGATGAGGAAACTGAGGCAAATAGCAATTAAGTGACTCATTTGAACTCAGATCTTTCTGACTCTAGATCCAGCATTCTATGCACTGTACCACCTAACTCAACACCTTAATTTTACAGATGAGGAAATGGAGACCCAAAACAACTTTCTCAAAATTACGTAGGTAGCAGTGGCAAAACTGGCATTTGTTGGTTATAAGAGTGTAGGATCAAATATTTAGAGCTAGAAGAGATTTTGGAAGTCATCTAGTTCATTCATCATTTTATGGAGCATGAAATTTTCTCAAAATCCAATTAGTAATCTTTCCACTATCCCATACTGCCTCTCCTAATGGCCTGAGTAGCAGCCATTCACACATGAGAATGGGGAATTCTGACCATTCTCTCAACTCATGTAAGGAGCCCCATAGACATAGTTGTGTTGTCTCATTGGGTGGCCAGGTTTATCCTGGGTCATAACTGTTATTTTGGAGCTGATCATCTCTTCCCTAAATGGACACCCTTGCCAACTTCTGGACATCTTCAGAACTGACATAGTCCCCAGGAAAAAAAAAAGATGGAAGTAGGCTTTGTGAAGAAAAAGTCCCTGATAAAGGGGGTAACTAGGGAATTAGAGGGAATGTTTGACTTTGATTAAGTCTACTTAAGCATGATATTTGACTAGAACATCTACTTATGTACCTTTGGTCAGAGAAGATTCAAAATATGATAAATATAAGAGATGGTTGGGTCTTCTCATTGCAGAAATGCCAAAACCAAGAGGCTAAGTGATTTGGCCAAAGTCATATAGGTAGTGATAGAGTAAGTATTAGAATCCAGGTCCTTTTGATATTAAATCCTGTACTTCTCCACCACCCCCCATATCCATTTACTTGATGGAATCCCATTTATTATACCTTCTGATTTTTGAAATGAAGATATGTGCTGAATTAAATTAATTTCAATAAATACTTATTAGATACTAGGTATATATGAGGCTTTTCATGAACATATCGTAGGTATATTCATAAGCAAAACAATAGAAGTACATTTCCAATATTATCTTTAAAAAAACACCTTATCTTCCATCTCAAACCAATACCAAGTATTGGCTCCCAGATAGAAGAGCAGTAGAGGCTAGGCAATGGGAGATAAGTGATATTTTCTTTATAGTAATCAATAAAAGACAGTGCATTTCCAATATAATCTTAATTGTAGTAAAAATTTGTAATGTATTTGGCTGGGCTATCTCTTTCATTATAGAGAACAACTGCTTCAGTTGCTCTTTACACATCTTTGTTAGAAATCCTTACCTCATCTGCAACTTTCCATAATTCATGATCGCTCCATTGCCCATAAGGATCCAGATTTTTTCTAAATGTCCCAGAAAATACAAATACTTTCTGTTTGGATAAAAGAAAAAAAGGAAATGATTAAAAATCTTGACTACATACTTTAGAACAAAAACAGCTTGTAAAGTAGTACTGATTGTTGTAAATCTAATTTTAAATTTAAGAATAATTCAATTATATGACACAATTCCCACTGATTTAGACTAGATAGTCCATAACAATGGCTATCCTCAACCCACAATCCACAATGAATTTTTACTTTAAAGAAAGTAGCTTTTATGGATTTCTTTTAAGGGGTATAAGATAGTATAGAGCTTTTCTTATATCTCTGACTTGAGCAGTTGAAATTTACATAGAAATATGCATTTTTGTTGCCATTGCCCCATTATTAGAAAATATAGGATAAAAGCCACTATAAGGATAGCGATTATTTTTTCCCTGGTGTAGGGAATTTCCAGATGTGAAAATTCCCTCAACCAGTGCAGGTCAACACTTTGTCTTCAACCTATAGTCTTAGAGTGTTGACTAGAGAATTCAGAGGTTATGAGTTGCCCAGAGTTACACATCTGCTATGTCAGAGGTAGTACTTAAAAATAAAATTTCCTGATTTCAAGCTTTCTATCCACTGTGACTTACTGCCTCTCTAAAACATTATAAATGTGAAAGTAGTCAATGACTACTCACTTTAGAAAAATATACTTGAAGCTCTCAAGTTGGAAGTATGAATGGGACTAGAACAGCCCATTGTCCTCTCACAACTACCCCAATGAGGATCAAAAAAAAGTACTAAGATGAAAAATGATCTACCAAAATCAAAGAAGAAATTCTAGTCAATGGATTTTCCTGGTCTATTTCTAAAAAAAAAAACCTGGCAGAAATTTATAGGCAGTAGGGGAAGCATCATAAAATTCCTATCTTTAAGTATATAGTTCATAGAAGCCTTCCCACTGGAAGTCTGAAAATGAATTTGAAAGAAAACACCAGTCACCTCCTGAAAGTCAAAATCTAGATCTGCTAGCTCAAAGAAAAAACAAAAAACAACTGTAAGCTACCAGAAAGAAAAAGGCAAAAGATAAAGGCACATAAATAAGAATAACTTATCCAACAAAACAGTATAGTATTAAAGGGTGAAAAAAAAACCTTTGATAAAATAAGATATTAAAACATTCCTGATTTTTTAAGTTGAGTAATTACTTTAAAATGCAAACACAGATGTCATGAGAAACATAGAAAGACTGAGAAATACATACGAGCAATTGGAAGTGATTTTAGGAAGAGCAAGTTTATGTTCTAAAAAGAGGGAAAGAAAAAAAGTATCTTCTAAGAATCCATGGAATAAATAAGTTAGAGGGCATGGGAGAAGTATGATTTTATTTTGATGGTCTTAAGGGAAAAAAGAAAATGCAGGTTAAAGAGAGGAAGGAAAGTAAACTTAATTCACATAATTAGAGTGCTTGAGAGTAACACTATTACAACACAGATTAAGGGGTGGATAAAGACTTGAAAAAACCTCATTTTCATTTTTCCTTGATGAAGGAAGGTTGACTCACAGGCACACATCACTAATGTACATACACATCCAAAGAGTTTGGTACTAAAAAAAATGATTACACTTATCAAAGTCAGGCTGAAAAAAAGGGTGGAAATATGGGGATTAAGTAGGGTAGATTCAGGTAAGAATTAAACATGAGTGAGAGAAATGCAAATAAAAACAATTCTGAAGTACCACCTTAAACCTAGCAGACTGTTCAATATGGCAACCAAGAAGAGTGATAAATGTTGGAGAGGATGTGATAAATTGGGACACTAATACACTGCTGGTAGAGTTGTGAATTGGTCCAACCATTCTGGAGGTTAATTTGTAATTGTGCACAAAGTGCTTTAAAGAATGCCTGCCCTTTGACCATGCATACCACTTCAGGGTTTGTACCCCAAAGAGATAGTAAGGAAAAATACTAGTAAAAAAAAATCATAGTTGTGCTGTTTGTTGTGCCACAAAACTGGAAAATGAGGGGGTGTCCATCGATTGGGGAATGGCTGAAAAAATTGTGGTATATGATGGTAATGGAATACTACTGTGCTGAAAAGAATAATGAACTGGATGTGAACTGGAAAGACCTCCAGGAACTGATGCAGAGCAAAAGGAGCAGAACCAGGAGAACATTGTACACAGAGACTGATACACTGTGGTACAATCAAAGGTAAAAGACTTTTCTACTAACAGCAATGCAATGATCTAAGGACCATTCTGAGGGACTTATGAGAAAGAATGCTATCCACATGCAGAGAAAGAACTGTGGGAGTAGAAATGCAGAAGAAAAACACTTGATTGATCACGTGGTTCAATGGGAATATGATTGGGGTTTTGATGTTATTTTTTTACTTTCAATGATCATTCTATTGCAAATATGAATAACATGGAAATAAGTTAATAACAATGGCACATGTATAACTCAGTGGAATTGCTTGTTAGCTCCAAGAAGGATGAGAAGAGGGGAGGGGAAAATCATGAATCATGGAACCATGGAAAAATATTCTAAATAAATAAAATAAATTTTTAAAGAATTAATCATGAGCAAAACAATCTCTGGGCAACTCATAATATTAAATCCTGAGTTGGTGACCAGGACTGGGTAAAGTGAAGAGAAGTCGTGTAGCAGTAGCAAATATGAGCACATTTTGACCTTTTTCAAAATGAATAAAGCTGACAATCATTTTCTAGGGCCAAACTTCCAAAGTTTTGAGTGTGATAAACTTGACACTATTGAGAAAGTAGTTTTATAATTTTAGCTACGGTTAATTTGACTAACATTAAAATAATGGTGTTCTCACCCACAGGCAAGGAAAAGTTAACTAAACAAACTAGCCTTCCTGCTCCTAAAAAGGTTTGATATCACTAACTAAACATTTTGATTTTTCTAACAAATATTATTTAGTACTGCAGGGCTGAGTGGTGCTTCTTATAGAATGATTTTAGTTTTCTGACCAAACTAAACAGTTTTTTTTTTTTAAATCAGAATCTCTGAATCAGGATAAAATATCATCTCTATAAAACAAATAAGTGACTTTTCAGGTATATAAATATTTATATAATGTTATGAATGGCATAAAAAGTAATTCTTAGGAATCAAATAACTGTAAGAAAATCATAATTATTCACTAGCAAACAAATAATAACTTCAATTGGCCTAATTTCCCTCTTATCTATTATACCAGGTTTGGCACAAGAATAAATGAACTCCCTTGGAATACTTTGAGAGACTAAAAACAGGTGCCATATGAATGAATGGACATTGTTTAACATGAGATGTCAAATGAATGATGTGAAAGTAATTCAGTTAAAAGGAGAGTATTAGGCTCTATCAATAAGTAAATGGCCACCAACAGAACTCTTTGACTTTAGACAGTTCATCCTGTTTCAATCTAGCCTAATTTGGGAGTGAAAGATATTCAGGCTTGAAAAATTTTTACTAATTTAAAATGCTGTATGAACCCTAACATCATTAGCCATTCCTCTTTCCAAGTATAATAATTTCCATTCCCTTGCTAACCCATCCTGATCATAATCATCATCATACCATAGCTAAATTCCTTCAAAAGAGATGGTGTCCTTCCCTCTAGTATCTCTGACCTTTTCAAAAGACCATATACATTTAGAATGTTTTATATTCCTATTCAAGAACTTACAACATCTTCAATACCTATGGAAGTTCTATCATTTTTCCTCTATCTTCCCTAAAACTTACTTTCCACCCCAGGCAGGCCAATATCATTACTGTCTTCCACCCCAGTATAATAAATTCTACCTTTTTCTACTTTTTATGTCTATAATGCCCATTTCCATTTCCTAGACCAAATTCTACCAATCTCAGAAGATCCATTTTAAATACCACCCCTTCCATAAGCCTTCCTTGATCATTCATTCACTTAACAAGTTAAGTCATTTCAAGTCAATTAGTATTTAAGTACTTTCTGTATGTCAAAGCTCTCTGCTAAGGAGTAGGGATATAAAGAGAGAGAAAAATAGCGTCCTTCCTTCAAGAAGCCTATATTCTATGGAAGGAGACAATATGCAAACAAATATGTATATATGAGATATGTACAGAGTAAATTGAAGGTTATCTCACAGAGATACATAAAATATTGCCCACTATATATGTTTGTAGAATATATTCTATGTGAAAAGTGCTATCCTAAGCATTCTGAGGGACTGAGAGATGAATGGACACAATATTGTCTCCATATGCTAACAAATAGTGGAGAAAAAAAGGTGCACGAATTTAATACAACAGCATGTTATAATTGTCATAAGAATTAAAAGTTTAATGCTAAGGTAATTCAAAAGAGAGAGGAATCATTTCCTAGAAGGTGAACTATGAAAGAGGTTAAAGAATGCTATAAGATTTTGATAGAGAAACATTGAGAAAAATGATGGGAAGCAAAAAATAAGAAAAAGTGTTTGGAGTCAGAATCATAGAAAGTTTGAAATAACATGCCAAATGGTTTGTACATCATGTGGAAATGTAAAAATGAAAGAGGAATTCAAGAATAAGACTATTGTTTGACATGAATGATACAGTAATAGATGATGGAGGGATAACAGAGCAGCTTTTATTTTGCTTCTGTTTATTTGGCCAAACAGAACAATTATTAGAATGAAAAGAAAAAAAACACCAAAAAATGGCTAGTAGAGATAGGATAGCCAATATAAGTAGAAATATGATAAAAATCCATATTTCTACCTGTTGATGAAATCATAACCAAATCAAATTCAATTTTGTCCTAGGGTACTAAAAGAATAGGATGATGTAATTTCTGAGGAATCCTTTAAGTATCACAGGAATATGAAAGAAAGAATGTTGTATCAGAGAATATGAAATATCCAGACTTTTTTAAAGGAAAAACAATGGACTATCAAATGATATCAATTAATCAATCCAAAATCATTTGTTAAATTATCACTATGTCCTAGGCTCTCTGCTAAGTTCTCATGATAATAAGAAAGGTAAGAAATAGTCCTTAGTTTCAAGAAGTTCATTGACACCAAAAAGATCAAAGAAAAAAAGATCTGTATGTTTAAAACAATATTAAAAATAGTATTTTATAGCAAAGAAGTAGAAAACTAAGGGTGCTCTTCAATGTGGATAGAGAATAGCTGAATAAAAATGATTTTTGAATTGAATGGAATATTATCCTGTCATAGACATAGCAAAGGGGATGATTTTAATGAAGCCTGGAATTTTGATACAAACTGATCCAGAGCAAAGTAAATAAAATCAGACCAATTTTTATAGTAACAGCAACATTTTAGGACAAACAACTTTAACTTAAGAAATCTGATGAATGTAAAGACCTGTCACAACTTCATTGGACCAGTGATGATTCATGCTATCTACTTCCTGACAGACAGGTGATAGAATCAAGGTACAAAAATGAGATTCATTTTTAGAATGTCAATTCTGGGAATTTGTTGGACTTGACTTTAAATATTTGCAGATTTGTTATAAGGGTTTTTTCTTTTCTTTTTTTTTCCCCTCTCCTAGTGGTGATAGTGGTAGTGGTGGGGTAGGGAGGAAAAAACAGGGAGGGAGAGAAAAATCAATGTCCATTGCAAAAGAATAAAAAGAAAAGGTTATTAAGTAAGAATTGTGGATAATTAGTGTTGTCTTTGGATACTAATCTTATAATTTCTTCATGCCTCTAACTTCCTTTACAAAGCTCCTCCTAAGATAAATGCAACCTTCAGAGGTGGTTTCTGCCTTGTTCATCCTGTCCTACTTCCTCAAGTATTACATTCTCCATGGGTTCTGTCCAACTCCTTAGAAGAAAGGAAAAGAGCCTGATGTAGCTAGTACTGCAAGAAAGAGAAAGAGAAGGTAGGGCAGAATTTGCCAAAAATAATGGCTTGCTGTGATTTTACCTGATGTAATATGAAATCTAAGTCACTGCCTAAGGGAGAAGAGGAGTGCCACAGTCAGGTCTTCTAGGTCTTTGCTCAATAGAGCAATACCTAATCTTGATTTCCCTGAGGTCTCTAATCATAAGCTTTAATCAACTTAGTCTTTCATGAGTTAGGAAGAGAGGAGTTGGAAAAAAATGACAAGCACATAATTTATTTTTAAAAATTTTCTCCTAGGATTTCAGAATTTTCTTTTTTCTAGGTTGGATTCCAGGAAACTTTTTTAAAATGACAATCAGAAGTTGCATAGAAAGGTTAGAAAAACAAGAAAAATCTCTGTGTTCAGATAGCAAGCTATGTGGGGATGTTCTGTTATTGTTGTTTCTTTTTGGATTTTACTCTGCTATATAATAAGCATTTATGATGAATGTTAGACCTTTTTAGGAAGTGGCTCTGGAGGCAAGGGCACCAGGCATGATGAGTGGTATTTGATAGTACACCATCTATGGAAATTATAATGAAATGGAGGGGGGAAACAGCAACATTGTCAGGCTGACCATCTATGAGGTTTGCTACTCTCTTGTGAGGAGAGAATAAATGTAAAGAGATTTAAAAGATTTACTTTGATGGATAAGCAAGAATTTATATAGTCTCAGACAATGCAAAGTCTGGGTCCTGAGCATTAGCATTTCGGGGGAAATGAGGAAGGCCCAAACCTATGATTTCCTGAGCTTTGGGAATGCCTACTGAAGAAAAATACATATACTCAGGTACATGAGAAGATTTTTCTGCAGTCTCCCAATTGAGAGAGCCAATCTAGACTCAGAGAGGTTAAGTGGCTTGTCCAGGATCCTATCTCATGGAGCATGTGTCAGAAGTACAGGGAATCTAGGATTTCTTGACTCTGAGACCAGTTCTCTACCTACTACCACAAACTGCTTGCTAAAGAGAACTGTCTTGGTATAGTAGAAAAGTCATGGGGTGAGGACTGAAGAAACCTAGAAACTATTCTCAGAGTATCTGCTTAACCAACTTTATGATTTGGGGCAAGTCCTTTTACATCACTGGTCCTTAGTTCCCTTAACTGTAAAATGAAAGAGTTCAAGTAGATGATCTTACAAGTACCTTGAAAATCTATAATTTTATGATCTCTAAGTAAGTGACAACACAATAAAAACAAGCCATCTTTATCATGTGAAAGGCTTTCCTATCTTGGGAGGGGGATGAGAAGCAACCAAAACTTAACATTAAAGGTCTTCAGTTGACCAGATTCCAGTCTCCATTACTCTGCATGTTTCTTTCATTTATTGCTGCAGTACTTAAGCTGATTCCTTTTGCATTATTATTCTTCAGAATATTTTACTATTAGAGACTTTGGACATCTTTTCTTTCCTCCAAAAGAAATTATATTTTCTATCTATAACCAAGAATATGTTGCTAGCATATGACAAAGTTTGGATAAAAGAACTTAAAACACTAGTCTAGAGAGAATTTTAATATCTAAAAAAAGAACTGCTTTATAAAGTTATTTGGGTAAGTACTACAATCTTCTTCTCCATGTGGATTTGGAATTCAACTTCCTTCAGTTCCTCCTAGCTTATAAATTCCATTTTCCAAGAGGGAGATGAAGGCCTAGGCTGAAAAGTACTAAAATAAGCACAGAAAACAATATGTCAGTAAATTATTAGTACAAACAGATGATGAAAAAATATATTAAAGCAGTTAGGATACTATGTGAGATTTAATCCTAGCACAGGTGAAGGATAGGGGAAAGAAGCTAATTGCAAAAATTACCCAGAATCAGGGCCCAACATATCTAATTTGCAAAAGTTACCTAGATTGGGGGTGGTTATATCTAGTTTGAAAACACTATTATTTTCATTTAAGTTTTCTTTTAAATGAGCAGCTGGTAACCTCTCTGTGTCTGTGTCTGTGTCTGTGTCTGTGTCTGTGTCTGTGTCTGTCTCTCTCTCTCTCTCACACACACACACACACTCACACACTTTAAACTCTTGTTTTTGCATTGTAATGCACAAAGTAGTACCATATTAGTGATGTTTTATGACCCAAATCAAAGAATGACATTTTAAAACTAGTTACAGATTAATATGACATGACTTATTCCATTCTGCAGACAAACCCCAGTTATTACATCTTTTATTTTCAATTTTACTGCTTCATGTTCTCATGCTTCTCCCAACTGTTTGCTATTTCAGAATCATCTCTTATGTGTTAGAGAGTATTTGTCATCCTGCTGTGGATGCTAACACGGTGCTAAGAGCACTGAAGCAGGGAAAAATGCTGAAGAAAACAAGTGGTAAGCATGCTCTAGCTGCTGCTGAATATGTCAGCTCAGAAATGTAATCAAAACAATTAATGGCATGGCAATAATCATTTCTCGTAGTGTTTCAAAGATCTAATGGAATGCAATTCATAACAAAGGAAAAAACTAAAACATTCTGGATTAAATGTAAATCATACTTTAAGCATTCAGCTGGCAAGATTTATTAAATGCCTACTTTGTACCCCTATTATGGGAATGCAAACACAAAAATAAAAGAATCCCTGATCTCAAGGAGCTAACATTCTATTCAAAAATAAAAGAACATGTGCACAGAAAATGAAATGCAAGATGCATTTTTATATCATATAGAATGAAGTAAGTTCTTGGGGAAAGGCACTAGCATCAAAGGGCATCAAGGTAGACTTCCAATAGGAGGTGATGCTTAGGTGAGCTACTAAGTCTGAAGCTAGTTATTCTAAGAATAAGACATGAGGTATAAATGCATTCCAGGTATGGGCAGGATCTAATAGAAATCCACGTATGTTGGATATGGACTGTCACATATATGAAATAGCATTTGGTCAGTTTGATTGGAAGTCAAATTGCGTGAAAGAGAGCAATGTATAATGAGACTATAAAGATTGGCTGGGACCAGATGGGCTTTAAAAGTAAAATAAAATAATTTGTATTTTATCTTAGAGTCAAAAGGGAAGACCAGGGAATTCCTTAGTGAAGGAGTAGCATAGTCAGACCTCTGCTAAGAGAATATCAGTTTGGCAACACTGGGGAGGAGAAGTTGGAGAAGGGAGAGATGATGTGCAGATCAGTGAAAAAGTTACTGCAATAAGTGGAGAGAGAAATGAGAGCCTGACCTAGGGTGGTGGCATGTGGGTGTAGAAAATTATAAATGTGTGATAAACATAGCAGAGGTTGAGTCAGTGAGAACTGGTAACTAATTAGATGCGAGAGGTGAAAAAAAGGGAAGAGTTAAAGATGTTACTAACATTGCAAACCCAGGTAACAAGATAGATCATCATGCCTTCAGCAGAAATAGGGACATTAAGGAGATGAGGGAGTTTGGGGGGAGGACAGAGATGAGTTCTGATTGGGAAGTGATGAGTTTGTGATGCCTACATTCCCTTGAAATGTCAAATATGCAATTCATGATGGGAAGATTGGTCTTGACCACAAAAAATATTTCATTAAATTTTGCACTTTTGCTTTTCCATCCTTACCTGTGGTATTACTCCAAATGCTTTTCTCCACTGCTGCAAGGGTATTGAATTCCAAGATATACCATCAATCTGCATTTCTCCTTCTGTGTTCAGTAGTCTTAAAAATGCAGCTAACAAGGTGCTTTTTCCAGAACCAGTTCTGCCCAAGAGGCCCACCTGTAATGCAAAAAGAATAAGAAGTTAGGGGGTGGTTATAAATAAGTCCTATTATTTATAATCATCATTAAACTGAATATGTTGTGCTATAAATTTCATATAGAAAAATATTGCCTCTGTTACAAGAGCCTTTATAGTCTAAAGGATTGATTTTCTCTTTATCTTCATGCTCATTTCTCAACTGTGAGCAATGCTTAGACTGAAAAGGCTGACTGACATCCAATGATCTTGAAGTGGAGGCTAACTGGTCTAGGTGGGGATGGAACCTGTAACCTTGATATTATTAGCATTATTGAGTGAACTGCTGCGATAGAAAATTGTTTCCAATTAATGCAAAATGAAATAACCTTGAAAATACCTGTAAGTAAAAGCAAAACAAGTGTCATTGCCCACTTTAGTGAATAAGCCTTGGAAAGAGTTTTTAATAGACTCTGGGGGCTCTTGGTCTGAGGTCTAACTAGCAAAGGCAACCATTAGGTTTCAATGAGATAATTCAAGTCAATCAACATTTAAAAGTGCTTGGTTGGCTGTTACCTTTATACTTGAAGAGGACTAAAGTGACATCATTTAGTCAGGGTCAATGTACAGTGTCCTATTGTAGCTGATATGGTCAATACAAGCTTGGAAGGATCTATCATAGGTTGGGCACAAAGAACCTATAAACATTTGGGATGGAGTTGTCTCTAAATTTGTGCTAAACAAATGCTACTGCAACTCTGCTTTGCTCACAGAGCACGAAGTCTTCTTTGATGTGAGCATACCACGTTAGGCAGTCCTGTGCCAGTGACTGCCATGTCTCACAATCAATAACAAAATCTTCAGAAACCTTGAGAGTGTCACTATATCATTTCTTCTGACCTGTGTGAGTGCTTAATTGACTTGTGGGAGTTCTCTGTAAGATAGTCTTTTAAGTCAAGGTACATTTGACACTCAAATAACATGGCCAGTCCATTGATACGTAGCTTACTACTACATGTAAAGAATGGGGGACACAAAGACAAAACTAAAATAGTCTCTGTTCTCAAAAAACTTACATTCTATTGGGAGAAACAACATATAAGTGCAGATTGTATACAGTTTTATATATACATGTACATGCACACACACATATATGTGCAGACATATTGCACCACTGTATATACAACAATGTGCACATGATTACATATGTAGTTGTAGAATTAAGAAAAAAAAAGTGTCCATTCCCTCAAAGAGTTTTAATTCTACTGGGGGAAGCAATATGTATACAAATAAGTACAACATATACACAAAGTTTGTGTGTGTGATTTCTATATTGTGTGTGCTTGTATAGTGTGATGTATATATGACTGCATGTGTGTATTGTAGATGTGCTTAATGTATGATTGTATGTGTAGAATATACTAGTATATATACAATGTATATGCTACTCTCTATACTACAATGTATATATACTACATGTAGAGTAGTGGAGATAAGAGAAAAATAATTTCTCCCTGCCCTAAAAACCTTTTTATTCTATTGGAGGAAGCAACATGTTTACAAAGTAATTTCAAAAGGCAGAATGCTGACAACTAGAGGGATCGAGAGTATCCTAGAGTAGAAGGTGGCACCTAAGAAAGCTCTGAAGAAAGTTAAGGATTCTGGGAGAATAACAAAATTCCTTCTCAGTGCATTGCCAGTAACTCCTTGAAATGTCTAACACTAGCAGATCAGCTAATCAGTGATGATTTTTTCAGCTATGCCAGCAACCCAAATGATTCCCTCACCAACCAAGATGAGCTGCACAGTCAACTATGCAAACTAATACTTCAATTGCATTAATAATACCTCATTCAATCAATCAGTCACTTTGAGCAATCACTAAATCATGCTATGTTCCCAACACGTAGAACTTTCTACATATATCATGTTCCTCTAATCAACATTTGCACAGCTCTGTATAATTAACCCAAATCCTCCCTTTAGAAATGAGGAAACTCCAAATGTCACAGACAGATGCAATTTGTCCAATTAAATCTGGTAGCTAAACAGAGATTGGAATTTAGGACTTGAAGTCCTGACTCCTGCTCTAATCTCTGGGACAAAGGGCCAGCAACAAATAGTAGCATCTTCAGACAACACAACCAAAACACTATCACAGTCAGATCTTGGTCTTTCCTTGCTTTTGCTAGGAAAAGGCAGGGAAAAAAGAATAGCATGAGTGTTTAAGTACTAGCTCACAATGCCTTTCCTGACCCCCTCATTTGTTAAAGTCCTCTCTCTTAAACTATCCTAGTATTTAACTGTTGTTATTTTTCAGTCATTTTTCAGTCATGCCCCACTCTTTATGACTTTATTTGGAGTTTTCTTGGCAAAGACACTGGACTGATTTGGCATTTCCTTCTCTAGCTAATTTTACAGATGAGGAACCTGAGGCAGAGTTAAGTGACTTGCCTAGGGTTTCACAACTATTAAGTGTTTGAGAACATATTTGAACTCAGGAAAATGAGTCTTCTTACAGACTCTATCAGCTGGGGCAGCTAGCTGCCCTACTTTAACTACTTTGCATTTATTCTTTTGAAATTTATAAGTTCTTAAGTTTTTATCTCCTTTATTAGAATGTAAGCAAGTAGAAATGGTTCCATTCATTGTGTTTATATCCTCAGCACCTCATACAGTGTCTGGTACATAGTAGGTACTTAATAAAATGCCTTCTGATTGACTTCAGAGCACTGAGTTTAAGAGACATTACCTGGTCTTCTTTATACTGCTCATTGACTAATAATGCATTGAGGCAAACAGATTTTCTGGGATTTGGTCATTACCAACCCAGGATTTGATTTTTTAAAGCTGCACACTGATTGGGTATATAATGTCAGAGCATTTGGTTACAAGTTATCTTTTGAGATATAGCCTTATCCCAGGTAAATGTTTTCTAATATTCTCTCTATAATAATGGTTTCTTCAAAATATTAACTAATATTTACACACTTCTTCAAAGTTAGAGGAGGCAGAATGGTATAGTAAATAAAATACTGGATGAGTCTTCCTGATTCCAGGTCAGGTACTTTATCCACTGTGACTTCTAGCTGACCAATTGAGTTTTCCAATATGGGGGTTAACTATAACAATGAGACCATAGGTTGTTTTTTTTTTAACATTGTCCATCTCAAAGGACTATTGTTGAGGATCATGAAGATGGGATTAACTCTCCCCTGCCTACTTTTAGATCTAATTGCCAGAAGTGTATACAACCCTACTTTACTCTTAAATGGGGGGGAGGTCTGCAACCCACATGCTAAAGTGGGTGGCAACTCAAAAATGACTGACTGTCCCCTGGGCAGTCTTAAGAAAATTTAAGAACTACAATTGGTCCCTGCAAAGTGGGGGGAAGGCACAGGAAGTAATGAAAAGAAGGGTCTTTAAAAGTAGTCACAACTTCCTGTGAGGGATTTGTTAGAATGCTTTCAAGGTTGTGAAGGCTGGTGGAGGATCATTTGGTGATACTACTCTTGGCTTTTGGATTGGTGAGTGGAAAAAGCTGGCCTTCCTTTTCTGACTGCTGGAGAGATTAACACCAGATAGGCCTACCTCTTGGAGGCTGTGTGAGTGATACATAATTTACCTCTGGGCCCTCCGACTGGGCTTCTGGAGCCCTACCAGAGCAAAGACAGGCATCAGAGCAGATATTTAGCTCATTAAGCTAGATTTCTTACTCTACCCCCTTTCTTATTTCTCTACCTTATTCTTTCCCTCCATTTTATAAATAAAACTACTATAAAGTCATTTTGACTTGAGATATATTAATTTCTGTGACCACATTTCTCTTATATTTCATCCCACCTTAATTTTTTTAACCCTTACAGGATCAAATGCACTAATATATACAAAGCACTTTGTAAACCTTAAACACTATATAAATGCCAGTTAGCATTATTGTGTTTGATCTTTATGCCTCATATTTTTATAGTGATTTACATTTGGTGTAAATATTAATAGAACTATTTCACAGATAAAGTAACTATGGCTCAAAGACCTTAGGTCATGCAGTGAGCAATAAGCCTGGGATTTCAATTCAGTTTTATTTTCAAGACAATGACTCTTAAGTAAAATCCTACCTACTTCCTAATGAGTTTTGACAATGAAATCAAAGTATTGGGGGGGGGGCTCTACATAGACTTGGATCTGGTATCATTTTGGAGGATACTATGAATAAGTGGGTTCCAACATATTCCCTCTTGTTTACCTTTTAAATTGCCTTTTTCTGACTCAGCTATTTTTTCAGTTTCTCATCCTCACCAGAAGATACCACAATGAGAGAGAGAAAAAAAAAGATCCCTCATAGTAAAAAAATATACACCTTCAGTCTATTATGCTCATCTTATTCTACAGTTTAGATAGAAAAATGTAGTAGCCCTAGGGAATACTACCCAAACATATGAATACATTCATTTCAACTACGTCATCCTTTTCTTTAATAAAGACAGATTACCTGGGTAGGCATTTAAGTATTCATCCTTGCTGTAATCTGAGTTAACACCTGAATTAGAGATATATTATTTTTGGCATCCATTTCAGTATTCTTCTGTGCCCTAAGTCAATATGCTTAGAGGGGGGGTAGGGATTTATATTCATGAGCAATTTCCCCTTTGAACATTGAGAAATATGAATGAAAAAGATAGCCAAGTTCACCCAAAGGAATAAGATTTGGAAAACTGTTAAGTGACTAAGTAATTCATTTACTCATAGACCCAGCTCTGATATTTATCATATGCTGTTCAGAGTATTCCAGAAGTTTAAGATTTGATTCTCCATTCAAAACTAATCTTATCAATTAAAGTTTCCATTTAAATTCAATTTTAATTTTTTTAACTATACTTTTAGAAGAAAGGGAACAAAGAAAAATTCTGCTTGAGAGAAAACAACTTGAATAAGTATTACTTCTATTGTTTTTTTTATTTAAGAAGAAAACTTGGCAATAAAAAGAGACACATTTATCAGCTAAGATTTGGTGATATTTAAACCTTCCATAATTCATACAATGAAACTGTCGTGAATTAGTCATCTTGTACTAAAGACATTATTCTTGGACAAAGTGATAGAGGTGGCATGTCTACATCCTTAAAGGGGGAGTTTTTGTCTAGTGTAACCTATTCTAAGATAATCAAATGAACTATAATTTGCCATTTACATTTATCTCTAGAACTTCTACCAAGATGCTAAAATTCTTTGAAATTTACTACAAATTATGTAAGGATTCTCCCTAACTTACAGCCTTAGGGAGTTGTATGGGACATCAAAGACTTAATAGTCTAGCCCAGAGGCACATGGCCTTGATCTCAGTCTTTTAGAGGCCAAAGTTAGCCCTTCTATCCACTACACTATCTTTCCCTCTTTTTATAACATGCTCATTTAAAAACTTTGTTTCAGGAAGACAGGCTGAACCATTTCTATATGATTTTATAACCTATGATTTTATAAGCATAGGGAAATCCCAGTGAGGGGAATCCCTTTACCAGTGCAGGTCAATGTATGTTCTGTGACTTTGAATCTTAGTTCCCTGATCAACCATAATATATATATATATATATATATATATATATATATAATATATATATGTATATATTGATACTTCCCTAAAACTACATACTTGCATACACAAACCCAAACATAAACTACAGATTTAACAATATGATATTAAATATGACTCAGATATTCAAGACCAAGAATAAAAATGTCCCCAAGTCTTTCAGCATGAATTCCTATTCTTAAATTACTAAAACTGTAGAAAAATCAAGATTCTATTCCTTTGCTTATTATGCCACTAAAGCCTGATCCACACTTGCTTATGGGGGAAGGAGATGAGCAATTTTGAAACAGGGATGGGAAGTGATGGATGTTTGGCAGAGAAAGTGAAAACAATGAAGAGATTAGTCAAGGCTTCCTATCTTCACTTATATAAGTCCACTTGTTATTACAATCCATAACCTGTTGACAGTCATCTTGGAAGTAATCCTAGGTGTCAGAAAAGAGAAAGATGCTTTCATATGCCTGAAAAGTTCTATGTATAAAACAAGTCAAAACAATGAACTATCCTTTGAACAGGAAGCTGCTGAATTTCCAGATACCAAAGTTGTGACATAAATACAATTTCTCCTCCTATCTTTCCTAAAATTCTGGTCTTCACTGAGCCTTTCTCTGCCCTAGCATGGCAATGTAGAATTGCAGAAAGAGCACTATATTTGAAGTCCAAGGATCAGAGTTTGAATTTTGGCTATGTTGTTTGCTATCTCCCTGATTTGATGCAACTCTTTTAATTTCTCCAGGTCTCATTTTTCTCATCTGATAAGAGAGGAGAAGAGGGGAGACTGAATTATTTTTAGGATCTCTGTGAACTCTAAATATGCTGCCATAATAAAACCCAATCATTTTTAGAAGAAAGCAATGACTCTAAACAATTGTAATGGGAGAACCTGCAACCTATTAAAATGATATAAAAGAAACTACTCAAACAAAAATACTAAGGCTTTCACAGAGATGTCCATTTAAAAGTATATCTTGCCAAAGAATAATATTCTTAGTGAAAAGAAGAGTTGACAATATCCAGGAAAGAATAATAATAACTAAATTATAATTATCCAACCTATAAACCAACACCTCCTCCTTGACATACTAGTCTCTCTGGGTTTTAGGAACACTGTCTCTCCTTGGTTCTCCTCCTAGTTATGCAACCACTACTTTCCCAGTCTCTTCTGTAGGAGCATAATTCATATACTAACTACTAAGATGAACCTAAATGTTCTGTCCTGGATCTATTTTTCTTCTGTCTATTTCTCTCTCTTGGTTAACTCATCAACCCACATGGGCTCAATTATCCTCTCTGTATATACTTTATGTACTTTAATTGTTCTTTAAAACTGAAATCTGAAGGTGTGCTTTTTTATGATCTAAAATTATTTCCTCTCCTCCAAGATACATTATCCTCATTCAGGACTCTCTACATTAGGATTTGTTTCCTCTGGACCACTACAATAATCTTCTAGTTGATCTTTCTGCCTTATCCTTCTCTCTTCCATTTCATCCTCCACACTCTGATAAAGGGATAATGCTAAAACACAAGTATGGCAATGTCACTCTTCTGTTCAATAAAACTTTATTGTCTCTAAGATGAAATACAAATGCCTCTATATAGCATTTAATGTCCTTCACAACTCAGAAGCAACTTACTTTTCCAGCCTTATTATATATTACTCCTCTTCAAGAACTCTTCAGTTCAACTAAATTGATCTTTTGTAGTACCTCCACAAAGAGAACATCCTAATGCCCACCTCCATGCCATTACACGTCTTTCCTTATCTCTAGAATAGATCTCTTTTTCAACTACCTATTAGAAACCTTTGTTTCCTTGAAATCTTAGCTCAAATACCACCTCTGGCATGAGGTCTTTCCTGATTATTACTTTAATTCCACCTACAAAATTACCTTGTATATATTTATTTTCCATATCTTTATAAGTTGTACATGTTGTCTCTCCCCATTACAATGAAAGCTTGTCAAGGGTAGGGACATTTTATCTTTCTATCCCCAGTACCTATCATGTGATGGATTCCACCTTCAGAGCAAGTCAAAAAAATCATTTTCAGGATAGGTTCATAGGGATTTGTAGCTAGATATCTACTTTCCCTTACAGGAGATTAACTGGCTTAAATCAGGTTCCTCAAGTTTCCTAAAATTCCAGGGTAAAAGGCAATGATAACAGTTTTCATTCAATAACATCTCAATAGTACTAACAACTACCCTGAAAGAAATGCTATGGACATCATTTTACAAACTCTGTGAGAATTGAGTTAATTCCAGTTTTCACACATAAGAGTTCTATTAGTAGTGCAGCAACCATTTTAACAACTGATGGACTATGGGGCATAGCTGAATGACTCAGTGGATTAAGAGTTAAACCTAGAGACAGGTCTTGAGTTCAAATTTGGCCTCAAACACTTCCTGGCTCTATGACCCTGGTCAAGTTACTTAACTCCCACTGCTTTTATGTCTTGGAACCAATACATAATATTGATTCTAAGATGGAAGGCAAGGTTTAAAAAGAAACAGATGTACTGCCCTGTCTATATGGATATATTGACATGATGTTAAGAGACCTAAAGAAAAGTTTTCCTTAAATTGGAAAGGGGGTGGGGTGGAGTCTTAAAAGTATTGGGCAGAAACATCACAAAATGAGAAGATGTAGAGAATACAGATAGATTGGTATTTGTAGAGATCCACTGACATATAAGACAATGATATTAAAATTTTTATTGCTGTTTTTAAAATTCTGAGATTCTGGGATAGATTAATTTAAGGCATAATCTCATTCTGTTTTTGAATGTCTGACAAATTTGCCCCTTCAAGAAATAAATATATTTATGTTAGGCATGAAGGAGGGAGCAACTAGGATTTACAACATAAGATTTTTGTGTCAGACCACAATTTCTGATTATACTTTTTCTGATTTTCTGATTATACTTTTAATTGTTCTGCATCTGTTATATGACTTCAATATTTTGGGGCAGGGTATTGGGGGATGAACACCTACATGGGAGAAAGCCCAAGTTTGTCAGGGTTTAAGTTAGACAGCTTCCAAAAAGAAAGACTTGGATCACAGATTCAGAGTTGGGCAAAAGCGTAGAAATCATTGAGTCTCATTTTACAGTTTAGGAAACTGAGGCATATTGAGGTTAAGTGTCTTTCCCAAGATTATATCAATAGTATAAATCTGAGGTAGGATTTGAACCAAGTTCTTCTTGTCTCTAAGCCCAGTACTCTATCACTGCATACCACATTCCCTCTGAGAAAGGGTGGGAAGCAGAATGGACAAGATAACTTTTAAAATCCTTTCCAGTTCTGAATCCATGCTTCTATGGAAATAACAGACAATTATTTATTTCACATTTGATCTGGAAACTCTAGATGGTGCTAATCAGCTATATATCATTATGATATCAGTTTATTTAATAATTTCATTGCTCAATAACTGATAAAGTAGTAATGAATTATGGGATGACTCCCCCACTGAAGCCTTGTTGTTCATTGTAGCAGAGAGACAACTCTGGGCTCCATAAAGTTTTGTCAGTGAAGTATAAATTCTGGAAATTTCTGCCAAATTAGAAAGGCTTTGGGTATGGACCTTGTATTGCTGTTAGTCATTTCAATTCTGTCTGACTCTTTGTGACCCCATTTGGGGTTTTCTTGGTCAGGATATTCAAGTGCTCTGCCATTTTCTTCTCCAATTCTTTATACAGATGAGGAGACTGAGGCAAACAAAATTAACTGGCCTGTCTAAGGTCACACAGATAGTAAGCACCTGAGGCCAAAATTGAACTCAGGTCTTCCTGACTCCAAAGCCAGCACTTTATTTACTAAGCTACATCACCTGACTTAACATAGCCCATTTAATCAACATCTAGTGTTAGTTTTCTGTTTCAGCAAAGGTATTACAAAGAGTTTGATGGTGTTTCTATTGAAAGTTAAAGCTGATGACTGATTCCATAGAATAAGAAATGTTTTAAGTCTCACCCTCTGCCCAGGACTTATTGAGAAGGAAATGTTCTCTAATACAGCATTCCCACCATCTATATATTTGGCTGTGAGGTCTTTGACAATCATCTGACCTCCAGAGGGCCAGTTTTCTTTATTTACGTGCTCATTCTCAATGATCAGAACTTGTGAAAGCTGGTTTTTCTTCAATGATTTGGTCGTTTTGGTAGGTAGAGGTTCTTCAGCTGGCATATCAATGAATTTAAATACTCGGCTCACAGACCGCATCTGAAAACCAGAATAAACAATATTTGAAATTCGGGTAGGCAGAGTTAAGATCCATACCAAATGCAATAAATAGTTTAGTTGTTTCCTAAAGCAAAGTTCCTCCCATCCGAAGTGCTGTCAGCCAATCACAGGTACCTAATTACAGGTACTGTCATTTAGGTTTTTGTCTGAGAGTTTTCAATGGTTTAACAGGAAATAGTTGGCTATATTTAAAAGATTAACAAAGAATAATTAGTCATGCCATGGACAAATGGGCTTTGTATTAACCTGTTGACATTTTGTGATCGATAACATTTGCAGTTATGCAAGGGATTCAGAATTGCTCACTCTTCATGCTTAAGTAGACTGAAAGAGATTTTTCTTTCCCACATTAGGCAGTATTATGCAATATTATACAACTGGTGCCACAAAGTGAAATTTACCAAGCTACAAAACCCGATAAAGGTGTTTGACTTTCTCCAGCATCGTTTTTATCACAAAGTTTCATTCTATATGAAAGATGATGGTTAAGGAAAAGTTTGGTCAATGGGTAGTTTTAGCATTTTTTGTTACAAAAGTCTATAAGCAAGCTTGAGATCATTTGTGGGCATTTTCATCCAAATCTAGCAATAAATATATGATGAAATTTAAAATTAAATTGCATCAAGTTTCTGAGGAAAAAACGGCAAATTGCATTGAATGTTTTATTTGGAACTTCCTTCCCCTCTACTAGACACAGAATCACCTTTGAATCTGAAAGGAACTAATATCTATGCATATGGAAAACATGCATGCACTTATCCACATGCATGTTGGCCGCCTGAAAATCTGTGTTTTTATGGGGGAAAAGGACTGGAAATATTGGCTTTGTACATTTGCAAGAAAAATATATTGTTTATGAGTCCATAATACATACCTACGCTGTTTATCCTGATCCCCCCCACGCACACACACACAATTTGACTAACAGGGTTTGACATTGACTTCATAAATCAGAGACTTTATAGGAGTCTCTTACACTGCAAAATGAAGTTAAAACCACTTTGGAGGATAATGATATAAGTAAGATTTAAGGATTAGGATATTAGAAATAATTCTAAAATACCAAAAATATGAGGTGAGCATTTCCTAGCACAGTTCCTCCCCTATTATAGACACTGAATGTTCAATGAATTCAATTTAATTTCTATATAATTTTTGCCTCATACTAACTGTAGCAGAAAAATGGGAAAAGGTACTCCGCTCTAATAGATAGAGTAGAAAAGGAACATTTAATGGATGATCTAGTTGAATCACCAATGCCACTGATTTTCTCAAGTTCTTCATTTTACTGCTTCTTTCTAATAATTCTTTCCTTCCCATATTCTACAGAAATCCCATATTTAGAATACTTTGTCCTTAACCTTGGATCAAACTTCAATAGTCACTCATGAGAGAGAAATTGCTTATGGCCAAACTCCCCATGTGTGATTTATTGTTTGCTAGGTAAGGTAGAAAGGACTCTATAGCCCACATCTTTTATAAATGACTCTGGCAGAGTTGAATGGTAAGCTTTTGTTTCCTACTTGTCATGCCTTGATGCTGCATTATAAATGACTCTCAGAGATTGATATATTCTCTTTCTGCTCCCCTCAATTAATTCTTAAGTAAGGCCTATTAAGTTTTGTATGTCACAATAATTAACATAATTAAATTTCAAAGCTGTATAGCAACTATTGCTTTGAAGGTCAGGAAGATAAATTAGGAGTAAAATCATCACTAAGGAGAAGTTCAAATGAAATAATTCAGGAAGCCCACAATTTAATAACCCCCAAATATTTATACTTTAAAGAAAAAAATAGTGCCAAAATATTTGTCCCTTTGAAGAGAAAAAAACACACTACCTTGAAATATTTTGAGGACATAAAAATTCAGTCCACTTTAAAAATGTAGATTTGTGAAATAATAATGTCATTCCATTACCTTGATTTTTTCCTAGGTTAACTTTTTTTTTTCCTGGCAGACAACTTACATAAAACTTCTTGAATTTGGTGTGACAAGTTCCTACAATAAACTACTTAAAGAGCAGTTTTGGTCAAGAATTGAATGAAATAGCCAATTAAAAAGACATTACTGTTGATTTTTAAAAAACAATATATTCACTAATTATGTTTTTAAAAATCCCAGCAAAACATCTGCAAGTGATCTTTTTTCAATGTTGACCTGAAAATGCTAGCCCTGAATTTTGTCAAATGTCTGTCATGCTAGAGGTTGGAAATGCAGCTTCATGTGATTGGTAGACTCTAAAGTCTTGAAATACAACACTGTCATTGCTCCACTGATGCCAGTGGTGCCATATTTGTGACATTCTTGCTTGTCCATTTCCTAATTAAACATTTGGGTGAAACTGTGTTGCTGTAGTGTGTCTAGGATGATGTTGCCATTCTTATTTGTGGCCCTCTTGTCCATTCTGTGGAAGTATTCCCTGGCAGAGGGGTAATCCTGGATGCTCTGTTTTGGAATGCATAATTTGGAGATAAAGGTCAAGGAGCCATGATCATCATAATTAAACAGCATCAGCATTGGGCAACAGTCATGGCCAGCAGCCACTATGTTAGCTATTCTCAAAAACAAAGAATGTACTTAAGAGTGGGAAGCACTTTGTTTTCAGTTGTGGAACCATTGTGCTTTTGGAGGAATCAGCAGTCAATACAGTATTATCCTGGCTAACATGGAAGTCCTTTCCCACTGGCAGAGAAACTGATCCCCTGGACCCAAGGACCATTTCTAGTGCCAATGAATTCTGGTATCAGTTTATCAAAAGTCACCTTGATACCCCATGGAGTATTGGCTGCCTTTTCATCAACTTCTTTAATGTAGGCAGAAAAAGCTGCATTTGAAGTCATAAGATCCAGTGGCCAGCAAAACTTTGTTAAGATGTGAGTCCAAATAAAAGACAGTAGAATGAGTTGGCTTTTTATGTGTTTGCTCACGCACTAGTCATTTTCAGATCCAAAATAGCACACAGAAATCAGCTAAGCTCTGTTGCTTAGAGCAAATTTATTCTCCAGGGGGAGACCATTTAACAAAGGTAGCTGCATGATTAATCTTCAGCATCATCAGGGTTGGTTTCCAGATTCTGTCTTTCTGACTCCAGATATAGGCACTGTGGTCTGCATCACAAGTTACAAGTTAATTGCTCATGGAAGCTCAGTAAATACCTGTTTTGTGTCCATTGGGCTCCTTGAGTTCATGGGCTTTTACACATTGTTCCCATTCTTCCAATAGATGTAGACTGCATGATTAGTATGTCTAAGGCCAATCTGGGTATTGTCTCTGTTTTGAGCATGACACCTGATTGGCTCTTGTAAAAAATGGTGTATGAAAATTATGCTTAACATTTCATAAGGGAAAAAGCTAGGGAGTATGAGCAGGACCCAGTTAAGGATTCAACCTCTCTGGTTAGTCAACATGAATAAGCTCTGACAGGTGTCAGGAGGAAAATGGAGGCAGGGAAGGAGCAGCTGACAGGGATCTTTTTTTTTATTTTTGGATTTTATGATTTTGAAGATTAACAAGGTTTCTTGGCAAAGATCCTGGAGTGGTTTGCCATTTCCTTTGTCATCTCATTTTACAGATGAGGAAACTGAGGCAAATGGGTTTAAGTGACTTGCACAGTTAGTAAGTGTCTGACTCTAGATTTGAACTTAGGAAGATGAGTCTTTATGACTCCAGGCCAGGTGCTGTATTCACTCTGTCACCTTGCTGTCCCAGAGAAAATTATTTACCATATCTTGTATTTCTGTATCCTCAAACAAAAGGCCTAAGGCCTGGCCTACAACTTTGGATAAGGCTGGAGATCAAGTAGAAACTAGGATACTCAACTTTTAAGCTATTCTGGTGTCATGTTAAACTAAGGAACATTTCATTTCAAAAGCAGGAAACTATGTAATAAGGAATAAATTGTGCCATACCCATTAAATGTTGGCTGCTTCCATAAGGAGAACTGGATCCTGGAAATGTATAAGATACAACTCTACATAATTCTTAGAGTAAAACAAGCTAAAACAAAGGGGAAAGCTCTCTAAAATAGGTAATTTTTAGGAATCTACACCCCTAGAAGAAGGTTATTTGTATCTTTTATCTCTTTGTCTGTTGGGGCCTCTCTTTGTATAACACCTAGGTAACAGTGGATATAGTGCCTGGAGTCAGGAAGACTCATCTTCCTGGGTTCAAATATGGCATCAGACACTATCTGGGTGACACCAGGCAAATCACTTAATGCTGGTTTCCTCAGTTTTCTCATCTGTATAATGAGATGAAGAAGGAAATGTCAAATCATTCCAGGATCTTTGACAAGAGAACTTCATTAATCATCAAAAATTAAGATAATGAAATTATTTTTATCATCCCACAAATTTACATTTTTAAAGTGAGCCAAATTTTTATGCCCTGGAAATATTTCAGGGTAGTGCTTTTTTTTTCCTTTTAAAGATAAATACATTTGGGCCACTTTAAATTGTCACCTTCCAGAATCATTTTACTTAAACCCCATCTTAGCAGTGATTTCACTCCTAATTTATCATCCTAACCTTCAGATAGTCACTGCAACCTCTGTTTGCCTCATTTTCCTCACTTGTAAAATGGGGACAGTAATATAGCATCCATCTGAGGTTTTGGGGTAGAATCAATTGAAATAATAATTGCAAAATGCCTGGCAGAGTAAATGCTATACAATAAGTGATATATAAATATTAGCTATTATCAGGTATCTGTATTTGAGCTGACTGAATTGAATTCATCACTCAAATTCACCCTCATCTTTGACGTACAAAAAGATGATGCTCTCTGATATGATGTCTTCTAACCACAGATATGATATTGACACCCAATAATGGAATGCATCAATCATATTCATAAGAATGGAGCATTCTTGTCTTTCCTCTGAAGCAATTCACCACCTCTTTGTCACACAGCTTGGTGTGTGATCCTTAAGCAAATGACGCTAAGATAGATGGAAAACCACCTGGCTGAACTTCTCTGTCTAATGCCATGTGATGTCACCTTTTGTTTATGGGTTACTTATCTATAGCACAAGTGTTGATATTTGCTGCAAATATTTCAGAATATTTCTGGGTGTGGGAGGAAAGATGAGTTGCTGCTTCCAGACACCTGTATTGTGTTTAGTTCCACATGTGTTGAAATGTAATTATAGGTGACATTGTTCAAAAGCTTCATTGTTTCACTGACATCCAGGAATCTACATAACTAAATAGAGCATTACAGTAATGCAACTTCCTTAGGGCCACAATTTTAGAGCTGGAAGAAACCATACAGGCACTACAGTTCAAGATCATCATTTTGCAAAAGAGCCAAGTGAAGCCCAGAGAGCTAAAGGGACTGGCTCACTATCCATTTCATTCCATTGGCTCTTCTTTTAGTTGCCTTTTCCCAAGTAATTCTTTCTGGGAACAACTCACAGAAAATTTTTTACTTGGGACATAAACCTTGGCTTTCCCTCTAATGGCATAAATCTCTAATCTGACTATGTAAATGGCATAAACTTTTGAGATTTTGGAGGAGATAAAAACCCAGGTTCACAGGTGTATCTAGATTTTTTTACAAAAGAAGTGGCTAGGTTCGATTCTGCCTTCACACACTTCTTCCTAGCTGTGCAACCTTGGGCAAGTCACGTAACCCTGTATGCACCTAGCCTTTGTCCTTCTGTCTTAGAGTTGTTACTAAAACAGAAAGTAAGGATTTTTTTAAATGGCTCTACTTTTAACTCCTTTCTTATCCTTTTTTCCCTTTTGCTGATGAAAAGATCTACTAAAATTAGAAAATTATTCTTAGCTATATTTCTTTACATGCACTTTACTGTCACTTTCTAAAAGCAACAAATTCAGTGGCTAAATATTAGGTTCTGGTCTTTGTACAATCATTGATCATTTTGTACAATAATGAATCCCAAGGCATTTGAGTGACAAATACACAATCTGTGTATCTGCAATCCAGTTAATAAGAAATTGAGAAGAGTTTACACAATTATTTGTTGAAATGCCAAGGAAACAAAAAGAAAGCACTACATAAAATCATAGGCTTAGGTAATAAGTGGAGGTGCAAGTGTTGAAGTCACAAATCTCAGATTCTTGCTACTCTACCAATATTTACCACCTTTAGAAAACTAACAGAACCTGGAAAACAAAACATTTCATCTATTCTGGGGCAGGTAATAGTTAATATATTCCTCCTGTGTGCAAAGCATCTTGCTGAAGATATAAAAACAAACCAAAAAAAACCTCCTCAGGTTATTTGCAGTATTCTGAAGGAATACAATTTTTAGTTAAATAAGGATAAATTCAAAATCAAAGCTATTATAAAAGGGGGTGGATGTGCCACCAAAATTGAAGATCCTGCCACATTTAAAATGCATACTCTTTGGAATATCATAGTTTAAAAATTCAGAAGCAGGGCAGCTAGATGGATCAGTGTATAGAATGCCAGGCCTGGAATCAGGAGTTACTAGATTCAAATCAAGCTTTAGACGTGTCCTAGCATTGTGACCCTGGGCAAGTCACTTAACCTCATTTGCCTGGCCCTTGCCCTTTTGTCTTAGAGTTGTTACTAAGACAGAAAATAAAGATTTAAAAAAAAAATCAGAGCCACACCCTCTATGGTCAGCTACACATCTCTGGCTCAACCAGATCCATGTACTCAAGAAAATCTATACCTAAAATATAGATTTTATATAATAAAGCCTATTTTGCTTGTTGTTCCTATTTTCTATAGATCATAAAATAACAATCAAAATTAATATATTGAAATTACTCATTAACATTCCGAGAGTGGAAGATGAATTTTTTTCTAGAACTACTATAAACTCCAACCTTTTATTAATTTTATTGAAGTATTTGCTTTCCATTGTAATTTCTACAAGTTTAAAATCCACAGACCTGTTCTATTTTCATCTTTACTTTGTCCTATGGGTGTGGAGCTCTGTTGATAACTATCTGGGATATATATGTATATATATACATATATTTATATATATGCTAATGTCTAACAATACAGGAGGAAGGAAAACAATAGGTTCTCTTGATCAATAAGGGTACCATCTACAGTAAACATGAAGGTCTCAAAATTAATTGTTGTCATTTTTAATAATTTAACAGTTACTGATAGGCAGCCTAGTGTTGTGGATCTCACAGTGCCCTCAGAGTAAGGAATAAAATGAAAAAAAAATCCCAACACTTATAATGTATCAGATATTGTTTCAAGTAGAGGGGATACAATTACAAAAGCAAAGATAGTGTCTGCCCTCAAGGGAGAAATAACACTCATGAAGGAATGATGGTCCAGGAGAGGAGCTTTAGTTTGGAAAGTTCTTGGGATATAAAACTGTGCAGATCCTTTGGCCCAACTTTACCACACTATTAGGGCTATATTATAAAGTGGTTTAAAAAGGGGGGCCTATATGTACAAAAATATTTATTGCAGTTTTTTTTGGTATTAAAAATTAGAAATTGAAGGGATTAACTATTAATCAGGGAATGGATGAACAAATGTGGTATATGATTGTGATGGATTGCCAGCATGCAATAAGAAATGATGAACAGGAATGTTTCAGAAAAAACTGGAAAGATTTACATAAACATTGATATAAAGCCAAGTGAGTAGAACCAGGAGAATATTGTACACAATAACAGCAATATCGTACAATTATCATCTTTTAATGACTTAGTGATTCCCAGCAATACACTGATCCAAGTCAACTGCAAAGAACTCATGGTGAAATATGTTATCCACTTCAACAGGAAGAACTGATGGAGTCTGAATGCAGATCAAAACATACTTTATTTTCTTTCTTTTCGGTCTGATCTTTCTTTTCCAACATGCGTAATATGGAAATATGTTTTACATGATTGTACATGTATAATTTATGTTAAATTGCTTTCACAATGAAGGGAGAGGGGAGAGAGAGGAGAATTTGGGATACAAAAAATTTTTTTTTACTGTTGAGACATTTTTATACGTAATTAGAAAAAAAATTTTTTCAAAAAAGAAATTTCCAGGAATGGTGAGTGGAGCCCTCATGTCATAGAGTCCCATATTCTTTCTAGTATTTATGATAATATTGATTTAAATATGGAAGTTCAAGTTCTGCCTCTTAGCAAAATTGATTTTGTGATTCCAGATAAGTCACTTAACTTCCCAATGCTCCAGGACAACTCTTTAAGACCACATTGCAGAACAGGTGCAGATCTGCACTTAGAAGTTGTTCAGTCCTGTCCAACTCTTTGTGACCTCATTTGAGGTTCCTTGGCAAAGATCTTAAAGTGGTTTGCCATTTCCTTCTCCAGCTCATTTTACAGAGGCAAACAGGGTTAAGTGGCTTTCTTGGGGTCACACAACTAGCAAGGGTCTGAGACTGGATTTACACTCAGGTCTTCCTGAATCCAGACCCAGAGCTCAATTCATTAAGCTATTTAGATACCCCTCAGTTAGTAATAAGATAGAAATGATCTCAATGGTGCAAGAACTTAACCTACTTCAGTCTTCCTTATATTGCCACTGAATGAACAATATACACTAGAGACACTCAAGAGTTATCAGCTGAATTGGGAATCTTCTAAAAAACCTTTAAAATTAGCATTCCCATGAAAACCAGTGAATCATAAGTCTTTGCATAAGGACAAGAATAGACTATGATAGTAAGTATTCAAACTATTAGAGAATGTTGTGCTTGGAGCATCCACACTTGTACTAATCATCCTTTCATGAGTAGCAGGACTTAAGGAAAGATTTAGTAGGAAAAGTCTTGTTTCATTTTTTAAAAAATTAGGACAAAGATCTTACTTGTCATTCATAGTACCTCTCAGCACTTATCTGTGCTTATCATGTTCTATTTCTTTTATGACAGCTATTTCAAAAGATTGAGGACAAGGACCTTGATTGATTTATTTTCCTATCTCTCTCCCTGCCTTGTATACAGTAGGCATTGAGTGAATCATGTACTCTCTCAATAAAATTCTTTCCTTTATCAATTTCACTTTGAACAGCACCCTCCATTCATGATTTTCCTCTTTTTTATGAAACATCTAGGAATATAATGAAATTGGAAACCTTATTAGGTATAATAATTGGAATACTGGCTATTTCTATCAGTGAACTTTAGCATGCAAGAACTATAGAATAGTCTGAAAGGTGAGGTTATCATAAAGCTTTGGAGTGATTCCTAAACATTAGGCAGTCAAAAGTCAAAATGGGCAGGTCACAGAAGAGATAGAGAAATAAAGAATTTAGAACTGGAAGGGTCTCTCTGGTGTAACCTTTTAATTGTACAGGTCAGGAAATTGAGGTCTAAAGAGTTTCAAATATTTGCATAACATTATAAAATCACTTAAAGTTACAAAATCTGACTTTGGCATTATTTCCATTAAACTATGTTATTTAGAAAAGCAAGAAAATAATTGGATGGGAGGAGCTCAGATTGGGGAAGATCTTTAAAAAAAGGGAATACCAGAAGGAAATATGAATGAACAAAAAGTCAGAGGGAAAAACAAAACAGATATAATTAAAAAAGAAGCAAGAGAGCTACATTCTCAAATGAGATTCCATTAGAGATAGAAAGGGAAAAAATCAGGGATTCATTCCTTCTAACAATCTTATTTTGTTAGGAGAAGTTCCTTTCAAAATAAGAAAGCCATCAGCAGGTTCAGAAGGAATGAAGACAAACCATAATTTCCTCTTCTTCCCTAATCAGCTTTCTTTTTAGTCATCTTACAGTCTGTCACCTCATATATTGCAGAAACCCAGAATAAATATTAGAAATCAAAAGACAAAGGAGAAATAGAAAGTTTCTATTGACAGAAAATTGCTTTGGAGTTGCATCAACATTTCTAAGCACTTCTGAAGATTTATTCATTAGAATTTACGTGCAAAACCTCTTGCAGAATTCAGTTTCTTTCTCTTATATATTTGCTTGTATTCCTCTATGCAGTTCACTTTGACTACACATTTCTTGAAGGAATAACTAAAGAGATGGTTTCCATACTGTTTGAAGAAATAGGGTAGTATCCACAGGCATGGTCTCTGTCTCAGTTCACTCTAAATAGCAGGACTTTCTGAAAAGTAGAAGGCCATTCTTCCTCCATTTAAAAATTCTGGCAATATGAATCATCCACAGGATACATGGATTCTTCTCACTCTCTGCTAAAACTTTAAATGCAGACCTTGAAATGTTTTCAAGTTCATGTTTTATCCTTTTTAAATAAAAGGGTTCTATATTGCAACAGTAGAAAAAAGAAAAAGCATTATCCTATACCAAGGAGGTCTGGCCAGACATTCTGGAAGGTTTCTCTTGACTCTAAGACAAGAAAATATGCACAGGGCTCTGTTAAGGGGACTAAGATTGAGACTAGACCTGTGATTTATTGGCATAAGGAACTCTCATGTGAGGAAACTCCCTCTACTAATACAACTCTGTACCTTCTCTGAAACTTTTAGTCTTAAGAGAATTATCAAAATCATGATCAAAATAAAAAATGAAGAAGTTGTCGGTCCATAAATATTTATCAAAAATTTTATGTGCCCAGCATTGTGCTAAGGCCTAGGGATAAAAAGGAGGTGAAAGACAATCCTTTTCCTCAAGGGGAAATGAAGCAAACAAATATATACAGAGAAGCTATATATAGGGAGGCACTAGAATTAAGTGGTTTGGGAAATGTTTCCTGTAGAAGATGGTGTTTCTGTTGAGATTTAAGGGAAGCCAGAGAAGGTAATAGGTGGAATCAAAGAGGGAGAGCATTCCAGGCATGGAGGACAACCAGAGGCAACATCGAAAACTGAGAGATGGAGTGCCTTATTCACAAAAAAGTAAGGAAGTCCTTATCACTGTTTCCAAGAGCACATGGTGGGGCACAAAGTATCAGAAGACAAGAAAGTTAGGAGAGAGCTTGGTTGTAAAGGGCTTTGAATGCCAAACAGAGAATTTTGCATTTGATCCTGGAGATGATGGCCACCTGAATTTTATTGAATAATAGGATGATGTAGGCTTGTGCCTTAGGAAAATCACTTTTGTGGCTGACTGGAAGATGATTTAGACTGAAGAAGGGCTTGAGGCAGGCAGAACCAACATTGCAAGAGTCCAGGTATGAGGTGATGGGCCTGGACGATAGTGGTAGCAATATCAGAGGAGAAAATATTACCTATTCAAGAAATGTTACAAATGCAAAATCAACAGACCTTAGTAAAAGATTACATATGGGAGAATGGGAGATTGTGAGGAGTTGAGGATGACATAAAGGCTTGAAGTTTAAGGGCCTAGGAGGAAGGAATTGTCCTTGATAGTAATATAGAATTAACAAGGCTCAGATGACAGCCCATTATAACTCAGCCTTATTAACAGAACATGTGGGTAACTAACTGAGCATGTGTTAAGATTGGAAGATGGCTCAAACCAGAGTCCTTGTGCTCAATTGTTAAAACTCCTTCTGGACATTATACTTTTATACTTTTTAAAAATGTAAATAGCCTTGGGGGTGTAGGTAGGGAATTGTGATGTATATTTGGTTATGATAATATCAATTAATGCTTTACTTAGAGATTAGCTGTTATAATGAGACTTAAGATAGATACTGATAAGGATGGAGAAAAGAAGGGCAGGCACACGGTGAATAAAAAGAAGACCTTCCTGGGAAGAAGGGAAAGCTTAAAATATCAACTTTCCTTCCTTCAAAGCTTTTCCTGGGGTATGGAAGGGAAAGAAGTGCTTCTATCAAGTAGTAAACTAGAAAATATCTGTTGGATAGATCTCAGGAACTTTTTCCCCCTGAGCAAAAGTTATCCAACTTAAAGGAACCATGAGTTATGGTATTAAAGTCAGGTCACAAATGAGTGACTCTGGCTTGCTCCAAGTTTTAGCTTCAGTCTTCTAAGATCATTAAATTGTGTTCAACTATTTGACAATTATTTTTCACAAAATCATTTTATCTGACTTCCTCAGTCATGCTGTTATGTTAAAAACATGTGAATCTGACTGAGGTATAGTAATGTCTCCATCAACCTTGAACATCCTGAGATGGAAAAGAAAAAGAAAAAACTCAGAGTTTCAGTATATTACATCTAACTCTCTAGCAAGTACATTGGCAAGTGATGCTGGAAGTACTGGAGAGAAAAAGAGGGTTGGAGGTAGCATGTACAGCAGGAGAGGAGTAAGTAGAATCATGTAACTAGGTCAATGACAAAGAAAAAAAAACACACTTTAGAATATCTGGTGGGGGAATGAAAAAATCACATATTTCACTTTGGCGTGCAAAGAATAGCAATTGACTTAAAAAACTAATAGTCTCAAATGCAAATATTGATGTTTTCCATAGACTGTATAATAGCATAACACATATGTGCAAAGAGTTTTTTAGGCTAAAACCCAAAGCTAAAACTGATGTTTACAAAGAAGAGGGGAAAATGAAAATATCTTAAAGTAACCCCAGAGGAGAGCCATTGAATGACAACAATAGATATTGGGCATGCAAAAGAAAAGAGAGGCAAGAGACTAAAGTATTAATATGTACATTTAGACTTAGATTTGCCTGCTGAAAAAGCAAGAAATTATAAAGAATAGAGGGAGCTCTTCAGTTAAACAGAAGATAAAAGTAAATAACTGTCTGTGAAAAGTTGGAATCTAAGAAATTAAATTAATACAGTAAAAGTTTATGCATGATATTAATCTCTGTCAATAATTTCTTATCATTTTTTCTTTTAGGCTAATGAAAGAATTTACATATCACCTAGTTACAAAGGAATCACATCTTAATGTGTCAGTGTCAGAAGAGTAAATATGCTAAAAAGACTAAAAGAGATTTAATAGATTTTATAGGTACAATGAATTACAATTAGATGTGAATTAATTTTGCCTCAGAAATTGGAGAAAAGAAAATTTTAAGTTAATGAAAGAGAATAAATGGATTAAGTGCTAATAAAAGTCAAATTTCATGACTATGAAGTCCAAGTGACTGCCTTGTTATAAAGGGATTTCTTTTGCTATTAAATTTTATTATAAATGATCAAATACTTTTGAGACAAAGGAATCATAAACTGGGCTCTCAAAATCCTCCCTCTTTAAAAAAAAAGAATTTTCCCACACTATTTGATCTATAATTTATTCCATTGCTGGTGAATATGGAACATCATAAGATACTCACTCAGGAAAGCAATTGCCCAAAGAGCTAGATAACGAAGGTTCCAGGTTCTTCTTTTTTAAACAAGCTAAGTGACTTCAAGCAAGTCATTATTTCAATTGTGTCTGACTCTTCTTAACCCCATTTGAAGTTTTCTTTCAAAGATACTGAAATGGTTTGCCATTTCCTTTCCTAGTTCATTTTCTAGATGAGGAAATGGAAGCAAGCAGGGTTAAGTGACTTGCCAGAGTCACATAGCTAGCAAGGGATGCCACATTTGAATTCAGAAAGATGAGTCTTCTTGACTCCAGACCCAGCTCTCTATCTCTTGCTCTAGCTAGCTTCCCCCATTATAAAATAAGGAGAATGTATTATATTTTTTCTAGCATTCTTCCTTCCCATGTTGAAATTATTTGATGCTGATATATATATATATATATACTTTAGATATTTTCAAAATATGTCTATACATGATGACACGAGAAAATAATTAAATTTGTTATATATATTTTTGTTTCTAAAAGTAGATGGTAAAACATTGGTAGAAAAAAATTGGTAAGATAGGGAAAAAACAAAGAAATTTGTGATAGAATTTAATTTATTGCAACTCAAATGCCTAACCAATGATTTAAAGAAGTTCATTTTAATGAAACATAGATCTTGAGTAATAGAACCATGAAAAGGTTAATTTTTTAAATAAATATAGCAAAAGGATTTTCAAGTAAATTATAATTCTGTGGACCATTATTACAGTTGTCCAGAAGCAATAGCCCAGAATTCTGAGGCAGAATTAACTGTTAAAATCTAAAGTGTGCAAAAATTGCCCAAACTTCTGTGGAAATGAGAAAGTTGTACTATCCGCAGTTTGGAAAAGGAAGTGAAGCAAAGAATTATGCCATTATCTATTCTATAACAAGAGTCCATCTCAAAGACAGCAACAATACCAAACACTTACATAGCACTTGAAGGCTTGTAAAGTTGTTTTTTTTTTTATTATATACAGAATTTCGTTTTATTTTAACAACCTTGTGAGTTTAGTATTACCTGCATTATCAGTACTATTCTATGGAAGCAGTCTCAGGTTATGTGAATTTCTAGTGATCACAAAGTAGGATTCAAACCTTGCTCTCTACTGAACTCCAAATCTAGTTTTATTTCCATTGCATCATATCCCTTCTTATAGTTCCATATCTGTTGGAGAAGAAATCTACATGACTGGGAGCAGGGAAAATGTGCTGGAAATAATCCTTAAGAATCTTTAAAGGGATGCATATATAAGATTCAAAGATAGATTCAGGAAAATCAGAATTCCTGCTAATTTCATTTTAGCACGAATACAGGCAAATTCTAAAGGAAATGTAATTAGTAGAAGCCAAAACACAGATGAGGATGGTTTTCAAGGAGGTTTCTATTGTAGCACATAAAGGAGGGAAGTAGTAAAAATCATTAATGGGTCCTCTGAGACTTGTTAATACCTATTGTAGAAGATGAGAATAATAAGCAAAAAAGAAATAACTTCTATTTTCTGATGAAGGGGAAATAAATTATTAAGTAGCCTTGCACAGAAACACTCTTAAAATAAAAGTAAACAACTTGAGATTTTGATTAAAGCAACCATAGTAAAAGAGTACAGGATATTTCTAACCAACAATAACAATATGACATAATTAGATTAAATGTTTCCATATAAAGCCTTAACAAATATGATTTTGAAGCCAAAATCACTTAAAGCCTTACTACATGCCTATTTACTAGGCACAAAGGAGGCACTTAACAAATGCTTGCATGTTGTTGATTTATTGATATCAGACTGTAAACCGGATTGTGCTCTCAACATTTTACTAAAAATGTTCTCAACCAGATCACTAATGCTAAATACGATGGCTCTTTTTTTAGTTCCCCTTCTCCTTGTGCAATATTTTGTAAACAGAGTCAATGTAGAAATTGAGTTGTTG
Source organism: Monodelphis domestica (assembly GCF_027887165.1). NCBI lineage: Eukaryota > Metazoa > Chordata > Mammalia > Didelphimorphia > Didelphidae > Monodelphis > Monodelphis domestica. The sequence goes on along the minus strand of NC_077231.1, from coordinate 185,504,162 downwards.
GTAGAGATGAAGGCTCCAAGTGTACTGCCCCTTCCTGAAATACCTACAGACTCTTTTACTTTGGGTCATTTTTGGGAGATCAAGAGGCATCAAAGTAGAATGGAAATTGTGTTGGACTTGGAGTCTAGAAAGCCTGGGCTCAGATCTGGCTACTTATATTTTCTAATTGCATGACCATAGGCAATTAGCTTTACCCTTTTGCTTCTCAGCTTTTTTATCTCATCAGTCAAGGAGGAATGATAATGCTAATGCTAGTATTTACTACACAGGTTGTTAGGAGGATGAGATATTATTTATGTAAAGTGCTTCATAAACTTCAAATCATTACAGAAATGTCAGATCAAGTTCTTTTGTGCCTTTTCCATCTCATTTGTTATTCTAGTTCCTCCCTCTGAGCTTGAAATCTTAAAGCTGACTTCTATCCCTCCACTCAAACTTCTTTTGACATACAGTTTGATTTTGTTACCTTTACTTCATTTCACTCACTCATTTGCTCAGGCCCTAACAATTTGGGTTATAGCTCCAAAAATCTGCTAAAATGTTTTAAGATCTCTAATAATATCTTCATGGCAAAATGCAATGGCCTCAATATTTTTCATTCTCCTTTACTACTCTGTATCATTTGACATCATTGACCACTTATTCTTTATACTTTTTCATTGATTATCTAGAATAAATAATGACAATAATAAAGCCAGTAATTTTTGTGACCGTAGTCAAGGCATTTAACCTTTTTTCCTCTACAAGGCAGCTAAGTGGATCAGTGGATGGAGTGCTGGGCCTGGAGTCAGAAAGATCTCTTGAATGACTTACACAAAGTCAAACAACTAGTAAGTGTTGGAGGTGGGATTTGAAACTTAGGTCTGTTCTGACTCTGAGCTCAGTGCTTTTTTCATGGCATAGCTTTATAGTCATCTCCACTGCAGCAGGAATGTTAAGAGAAGAAATCATAATTAATTGAAAGTATAATATTTAGATTTTACCCTTTGGTATTATACAAATAAAATGTTTTAAAAAGAAAAGTATACCAACATTCCTTAATTCATATTAAAAATCTATTTGTAGGCACATATTCTATCTTATAGGTAAGACACCTAGAACTGTGCAAAACAAGGGTTATATGAATGAACCACAATTCCATAGCATGAAATTTGAGGCAGATCAATCATGGATCTCATCCAAAAGCATTTCTTACCATATTAGAATGACCTCATCCAAATAGTTCTCTTAAAATTCAATTCTACGAAATGGGCCCATGGGTAAGCTTAAAGGTAAGGCAATAGCACCCATTTTTTGAAAAACAAAATAATCTTTTAATAGTATTAACAAGCAGTCCATCAAGTCCTCTTTGGATCCTTGATGCAAATAGTTGATAGACTACACTAAACTAAATTGAAATAGTGAGCTTTATGTTTTCTCTTCATTTAGAGGTTTTGTTTTGTCTTCTCAGATTTGGAAGAGTTAGATTTAATATTGGAAATTTATATCAAAATTGCTCCTCACCACCAAAGTTTAAGGTAATACTTTTTAAATAGAAAATTAAGAATACAGATACAACTTCTACCTCCCCTCTCTGCCCCAGATATTGGTTGATAATATTGATGAAAGTATTTTAATTACTTAGCTATGACTCTGTCAGTCCTAGACAATGAGCATCAAAGAGCATTCATTAAGTATTCTGGTGGATTTGATATTATGGGAGAAATAAGACAGTAAGGTTGAGTCTAACACTGACAATGCTTACTGGAAAGTCAGAAAGCAGAGAATGTATATTTTAAAATATGGCAACACTTTCATATTGAAGGTAATCAAAATTCACCAAAGTTTTATTGAAGTTATCCAGTCTAAAGGAACATAGATAAAGTTATAACTTTATATGTCTTTAATGTAATGGAAGCAAACATTTGATTTTGTTTTTTGCCATCATTACTATAGTGGCTGGATGAAGCTAGTAGACACATGATACAGTGTTATGACTTTTTTTTTTCTTTGCTTGTTTCTGATTTATGTTATACAGAAGGAAAATGTAGCTAAAATGTAGATTTTTTCCTTCAGATAATTTAATATGGAAGAACAAAATATTTAGATAGAAATAGGGGAAACCATTCTGTTTTATTATACCTTGTTTAAATATATGATATGAAAGCTATTAAAATAATTATCATCGTCATATCTAGAGTAATAACATTTCAATTCTCAGCTAAGATTAGATAACCCTAGAGATGAAATTGAGGAGATACTGAAATAAAAAGAGAATCCTGAGACCACAGGAAATTCTTATTTAATGTAAATTCTAGAAATTCTATCTAATAATGAAACATGATGAAAGATATAAAAACCATAATGTTTTAAGTGACTTTGTAAAGGAGACAGGCATCCTCAGACTATGGTTCTAAAAATCTCTTTCTGAATTTGGCATTATGAATCCAACAAACAGGCCAATTTAACCAAAACAAAGCAAGTTATAAAAGCTAACATTTGCTATAACCATCATGAATAAATTCATCTGCTCACAAAATATAATAGAAAGTATTAAAACCTTTCAAAATTTGCATGCAAAAAAATATGTGTGTTGGCTGTCAAAATCATAAAAACTAAACAAGGAAAGGTAGAGTTTTCAAGGAAAACCCCTAAGGACAATATCAAATACCACCATGTTGGAATTTAGCTGAGGGAGCTATTATGTGTCTGAAGATATTGAAAGATTCTATCAAAGTCTAGGGGCTACATGAAATAGAAAACCTGAAACCAATACTGATCAACTAAAGGAAATGAAAAAAGAAACATGTAAAAAGGAATCCAGAAAATGAAATATATGTCAGAAATTTTAGAATCCCTTAATAAGTAATCAAAAGCAAATGTCAAAAGGCTAAGGTAATACAAGGAGTCAAAGATGTTCAAAGAACAAAATTAATAGTTAAAAATCAATGAAAAACCTTACAGGTTTGGAAAATAAGGAAATCAAAAGGAGGAAAAACCCTCAAAGAAGGATATAGAAAATTCCTGATCATTCGTAAGAAATACAATATACCATATAGAAAGTGAAAAAATAGTAAGTCTTAAGTCTTAAACTCATCGTCATCTCCAAAATGCCTTCTAAATTAGAGGAGTCAATTCAAAGATCTTATTAATCACTTTTTATATCCCTGGATAACATCAACCTAAATGTACCCTGGAAAAACAACAAAATGAAAACGGAAGTTGGACAAAGTATGGGGAAAATGTGTATACTGTTAATATAATTAATTAAAGAACAATTAAATCAAGGAAGGTGACAAACTCTAGCTTGCATGCAAAACTGGAAAGTAGAGGGGGTAGATCAGATCTATAAGCATTTGCTGAAGTGCCCCACTATGGCACATGAAGCAGCTGGAAAGCACTTTACCAACTCACTGTCAGATAAAACTCTGATTCCACCTTCCCTAATAGAAGACATCATTTATCTATATCAAAAGAAGACAACAAGAATCTCTCTGTTGATTCAAGTCAACAATGTGTTTATATACTTCATATAAGCATTCATAACCTGTGTCATTAAAAATCATCTATAAATAATTATATAAGCAAAGAAGGGGGGAAAGAATGTGCCAGGGAATTATAGGGATATAAAGAACAACTCATTACCAATTTAGTCATTATCAACTAAGCCACTGCAAATGACTATATCATATATCATCAATACTAACTTTATCACAAAATGTTTGACTCACTTCCATATTTATGCTTTATTTATATACTGTAAGTAGGTAAAATATACCTAAAAAGAGTGAGAATACTAGCGCATATGATGTCCACATGTAAAACCATCCTCAATTATTTTAAGAAAAACTTACATAAAATAAGTGAGACAATTTAAACTCAACATGGTTCTATCTAGTCTTGAATCTATCATGACCTCTCCTAATGACTTTCAAAATACAAAATGGATTAAACCAAAACATCTTATTAATTACATGATATAACTGTATAAAATCAAGCTACATGAGCCTACATAGTTCTTTCATCTTGTAAAATCTTTCTCTGTTGGTATTAGAAGATTATTTGAACTCTTTGTAAAATTCTTAACATTAGGTAAAGTAAGTAAAGTCTGAAAGTTTCAGGCTCCAATCTAGAAACCAAAATGAACCAGTGGCCACTTACATCTATCTTAATTTCCTACAGACAAAATAAACAAGGCGTTAAGGTATCAAAGAGAAAGCTATGGCAAAATATATTGAGAATTATTGGTATCCTGTAATAATTTAACCACATATTTAAAGCAGTTAATATATAGGCAGTAAGATGTACACTTAATGTACACTTTCAGAACTATGAAAATAGACCATAACAGATTTTAAAAGTATCTTGACAACCTCCGACAAGAAGCAAAGAATTGAGCAACTTTTTTTTTTCAGGGCACACAATAGGTCAAAACCTTACAGGAATACTTTTTGAGCAAAAAACCATGGCTTTACCAAGTAATAGTAAATGCTAAAAAGCATATACATCCAATTGAATTTGTTGAATGTCTTTGAAAATGGTTTGATTCTGTAAAGAGTTCAAAAAATGTCTAAAATCCAAGAATGGAATGAGATAGTATTCACATGAACCAAAATAACAAAATGTTGAAGAAACACCAAACAAATGGCTGTTATGTGGATTTGTTTATGGTAACAGAGGGATTTATGAAGGGACAATCAAAACCAAGTCATTACCACTAGAAAGTACACTTGGGTATTAATGCAGAATATGCAATGAAATAAGAGAAGCTTTGCAATGCATTCAGGCAGACTGTAATAATTCATCACCTGAGGAGATAATTCAGTAAAAATAATAGCTCCATCCTCAAATTTGTTCCTTTTATAAATTAAATCAGTAGATTATTTTTTCAGGTTATGACATATATGAATGAGTCTTCTTTTACATTATTTGATACTTTAATTCTGAGCTATTGTTTTTTATGATGTACTTAAAGGAAACAGGTGATTTGGGGGGCAAGATATGAAGACCAATTATGTATGCTAAAATAGCATGTGGTTATTTGAAATAAGAAATTTACCTGACACAGCTAAATGAAAAACTTTGAAGGTTCTCCCTCATGCTCTCACCTGATTTAAGTAAAAAATACGATGAATCCATTAATTTATTGGAGAAGTCTATTCATAAAATCTTAATATCTCAAATGCTATTCCATCTTACTCATTGCCCTCTCCACTCCCACATCCCCACAGTTTAAATCACTTAAGGAAAATAAAAGATGCTCTGACATTCATTTCTTACCAAACTGTCCACATCTATGCTGGAGTTCACAGCCCACTGCAAGGTACTCATGATATTCATGGCTAAAGTTAGAAGAATTCCAATTTCTCCTTCTCCATTTCCTAAAGGTTAAAGAGAAAAAAGAAAAAAAAGCTACTTTAGGTAATTCAACTGTAAAAAAGTACAGCACACATAATAGGTAGAAAATTCTCTTGCACTCTCTTATATTTTTATTTCTATAATTTCTACATGGCCCAACATCTCCCTGCTATTTATAGGCACAATAAAATCATCATACTATGATTATATTATTTGGTTGGCTTCATTTTGTACATGGGACATTACTAATTCCCTGCTGGGCACCTCTAACTGGATGTACTAGAGGCCCCATGGACTCGACTTCTCCCAAACAGAGTTCATTCCCCCTAAATAACTAGGCATTTCCTACCTTCATGCCTTCATTTAATGTAGTCCCTTTGCCTAAAATGTCTTTTTTCCCATCTCCACCTTGGAAAACCTCTCAATTTCTGAAAACCCATTTTAAAGCTAATTCTTTTTTAATTTCTACAAACCAGATAAAATCTCTCCCTAATACAAAACCCAAAGGCACTTTGTACTATATTTGGCAGTCCAAAATATTTAACAATAAGCATAAAGGTAAGAATAGTTTGCTACAGTAGGCCTTTTCAGTCATTTATATACACTGTTACTTTTACCTAGGAGAGAAACTTTTCTTAGCCTCAATAATAATGTAGTGGCTGTTTTTATTTTTCTTAAGTTAAGACTTCCCTAGGGCTCTCAAAATATCCCTTTGAAAATTGGAACCAGGATTAGAACAAAATATATGTTATTTTAATGGTTTAAAAAAATCTTATCTGATGTAATCTACTTCCCAAATAATTTTCTAAGAATCATATAAAAACAGAATTGAAAACAAAGTTTGGACATATATTTTGGCCCAGAAGAAGCATTCTAACATGCCTAAAAAAATAAAGTTGGCTAAAATTAAAATCCTGTAGATCGGTCTACATGTCCAAAATTTCTTTTGTTATATTTCCCCAAAAATTGTTCCTCTATTGTGATTGATTTCATTTGACATTTCATACAGGACTTCTTTGGTGGATTTTGTTTCATGTTAATCTAGACTAGCGACTTAATCATTGTGGAATAGTCCTAATCTGGAAATTCACTTTGCTGATATCATCATTAAGAGATGCTTTGGGAACTGATAGGGTTACTTGTCCATGTCTACCAGCTAAAGTGTCAGAGACAGGATTTGAACCCCAGGCCAAGCTACCTCACTTAATGTATCTTATCTTCTGAGAAATGCAATATTTCATAATAAAATTTTCTATGTAGACTGTTTTTATATTTACTATGAACTAGTTTGCTTGCTTTTAATCCGAATTTCTGAAAAAAATATAATTAATTCTCTATAATAGAAAATAATGCTTAAGTAAATAAGAAAACAGGAGAAGGGAATGGCAGACCACTTTGGTATCTTGGCCAAGAAAACCCCAAATGGTGTCACAAAGATTCAGACATCACTAAAAAATGACTAATAATAAAAATGAGAAAACAGAATGTGCCATATAGAAATAAATGTTCAAATTTCAAATGAATTCCATTTTATAATATTCTTCTTCATCCATTCATATGGATTTACCCATACCCAACACTTTGTTATCCAATCATTTCTCCTGAAATTATTTTATTTGATTTTGTTGAAAAATAAAATATTAGCCTATCATTTTTTAAATTCAACAAACATTTATTGTCCATAATATTCAAGGAACTACACTAAGCATTGGTGACGCAAAAAATGAAAAAAGACTTTTCTTCACCCATAAGATATTGACAATGCAATAGGAAGGATTGTGGGATGGTACATGAAGTGTTAGATTTGGAGCAAGAATACACGTTCAGATCCCACTTCTGGAAATAGGAAGAATCTATTAGTTGTCTCTTAGCACAAACTCCAGAAAAAAAATTCTGAGAAATAAAAATAAAATTCAGAGTTTCCAGGTCAAATAAAATATACAGTAAGCAGTTAGAAAGAGTTCAAATACTGAAGAGACAGAATCATACACAATTTTAGTAGGCACAACCACAGAGGAGAAGAAACCTTGAAATATAATATCCTATAATAGCCTCTCATTTTTGAAATAATTGAATTTATGATGTTTTAGATTGACAATTTACTGAGCCAAATTTTTTAATTTGGAGCTTCTATCTTTGTTAACTTGAACTTCTTCAACCAAAAAAAAAAATGCTTAGCCTTGTTGAACAGCCAGGAAGCAGTGTTTTTTAGTAACTAGGCAACTAAATAGCATAGTGAATAAAAATCTGGGCCTTAGGTCAGGAAGACCTGAGTTCAAATTTGTCTTCAGGTACTTCCTAATTATGTATCCCGGGGCCAGTTACTTTTCTGCTACAATTTCTTCAAATGTAAAATGGGTATAATAAGAGCATATACCCCAAGAGTGGTTGTTAGGTTCAAATAACATCATATCTGTAAAGCTTTTAGCACAGGATCTGACACATAACAGGTACCATAAAAATGCTTATTCCATTCCATAAATAAAATATTGGTTGGGTAATCAAGTAAGTCCTTTTCCTGTTGTGTGATTTCCAACAAAGCATTGATTTTCTCTCAGTTCTGCCATATGAAAAATGGGGATAATATGCCAGCAATAATCCAACTTCAAAAAATTACGCACTATTACAACAAAATATGGAAAATGGATATTAAATAATATGTGATCACAAAAATGCAGCATTGTAAAAACATAACACCTTAAATACAAATACTTCAAAGATTATCTGGTCAGATTATGGTACCTGTAGTTAAAATGGAGATGAAGGTCACAGCAATGAAGAAGATGACAAAAACAATTTCTATTCTCATTTGGAACCAGCGGAGTGTGGACAGGTATAGGAACCAATTTGCTGTGTGTAAATTCAGAGCTTTATGGAACAAAGTCTCAAAGTACGGTTGGCGTCCGAAAGCTCGTAGAGTCCACAGTCCCTTTAAACTTGTAACCAGATGAGTAAAAATTGGAGTCCTGGCTGGAAGTATTCAAATTAAAAACAGAGTAAATATTTTAATAAACTATAAAGATGGACATTATGCCACCAATAAAAGCATAATTTAAAAGAACTAGCAAGTGAGATATCCTTGCTTAGATGAAAGTATGGGATTTTTATTGTAATGAGGTGATTTGTTATTTTTCTGTAATGCATTTCACTTTTTAAGAAAAGTTTAAGTATAGTAAGATTTGCTCCATCTTTGTTTTCCTGATTTATCATGTCTCTATTACCTGATGTGTTCACTGATCAAAATTTAACAGTGATTCCAGAATCATAAGATTATCTAAAAAGAATTATTTTTCATGGTTAACATTGAAGGATGTGTCCTGGGGCTTACCAATGTCTTAAATGAGTCAGAGATGCTCAGAAAAAAAATCCTAAAAAAGCATCTTCTTCAACCCTTTGAAAGGTCTTTCATTTTACTAGAAGGGTGCTATTTCTCTTTGGGCAGACAACAATTCACTCATGGACAATTCTCTGCATTCTGGACAATTCTTGTTCATCTCATGGTCACTGATTTCTGGACAAATCACATAACACTGGAGATAATACTGAACTATTGCTTTCAAAACCATACATGAAACTCATGGGTTTAAACACTATTCAAGCAGCCCCCTGCATTATTTGGAGGCCCATAAATAAAAGAAGTTGGAAAGTGTATGAAAACATTGTTTGTGGGCAATGCAGTTAAAGGAAACCTTTGCTATAAATCTTAGGGTGTCCAGAAAAAAAATCCAATTATATTTGTTTTCTTTTCCATTGTTTTGTTTTTTATTCTCTCTAGACTTGTTATTTCATTGATATAGGGAACTCCAGCTAAGTTCATATAGGTTTATATAATTAATATAATTGCATGGAGGGTTTTTCCAGGTTATTTAAATTAAATCTTTTAAATTTAAATTTTCCATGTTTTAAAAAATTAATATGCTCATCATTTTTTATGGTGCAGTAATATTCTATCACAATCATCTACTACAAGTTGCTTGGCAATTCCCCAAATGATGGACATCCCTTTAATTTCCATTTCTTTGCCACCACAAAGAAAGCTTCTATAAATATTTTAGAACATAGAGTTCCTTTTTTCTTTTTTCCTGATCACTTTAGGAAACAGACCTAATGGTATTGCTGTCTTGCTTTTAAAAGACTTTTGTTTTTCTATAAGGAAAAAAATAATAGAAGAAAAGATATAAAAGAGAAACACAACCCAAGTAAAAGCTAAAAATAGCTTACTAAGATTTGTTTATAATATGAAAAGAGGACTTATTGGCCATACCTTCAGATTCCAGTTGTTTTAGCTGCTGGGAGGTTTGGAGGAAATATGCCCTTAACATAATAAAGGCTGCTATCACGGGCATTGTTGCCAGAAAGATATATGGTCGTATGGCTGACACTACAATGAGAGCTCCAAATACAATCAGTATTAACTGTGGGATTTAAAAAAAATGGTGAGAATAAATGTTTCTTTTTCAGAGCATGGACATAGCAGAGACTGGGGATTTGTCTCCTAGGGTTTTGTTGTATTAGTCAGGTCTTTTGTTAATCTGGGAGGGTTTCTCTTAGGAACAAACAACAATTTAGACACAACTGTACAGTTTGAAAGCACTGATTTGGAGACTTCTATGATAAATGATGCTATTAACTTTTTTGGAATGTTATCATCTTAATTTTGTCAGAAATAGAATATTGGACAAGTGGAAAGAACACCAGGTGTCTTGAAGTCAGATGATCTGAGTTCAAAGCCCTAATCTTCCTGTTGCCAGCTTTATCACTAACTAGCCATGTAACTATGAAGAAGTCACAGTTTTTTGAGTTCCAGTCTCCTCCATCTATAAAGGCAATATGATAATACTTGGATTTCTAACCTCATAGAACTGTTGTGAGAAAAGTGGACCCCACACTTCTAAAATGTGAGATTGTACATATGCATGCATGCATGCATGCACACATTTTTGTTGTTCAACCATTTCAATTGTGCCTTCTTGGAAAGATGCTACAATGATTTCCCATTTCCTCCTCCAACTCATTTGACAGATGAGGAAACTGAGGTAAACAGTGTTAAATGATTTGCCCAGGGTCAAAGAGCTGCTAAGTGTCTGAGGCCAGATTTGAATTCAAGAATTATGAGTCTTTCTGACTTTAGTTCCAGCACTCTATCCATTGTGCCACTTAGCTACCACATTCAAATATATTTGTCTATAAGTATGTATATATGAAATTTTGCTTTGAACAATTTTGAGAAATTTATTATATCCTTTGAAAACACTGGAAAAACTCACATACTAAATATTGAAGAGGCAGCTTGACAAAATAGATAGAGTTGGTCTCAATCAGAAAGAAACTGGCTTCTTGTCCCATTTCTGACAGATACTGGCTATGTGATCATAGGCAAGATAGTTGGCTGCTTAGCACTCTATTTCTGCACCATCAAGCTCATTGCCTATTGGGCTGCCCAGAACCAGTTTAAAATGTAATTGGTAAACATTTTACAAAATAATTAGAAATACTTTCAAAGATAGATAATGTTGATTTGTGGTTTTCTAAGTCAATATGCGGCTTCAGAAATCTTTTTCTGTTTGACACCACTGGTCAGTGGTATCAAACTCAAATAGACTTTGGCCAATCATATTGTACATAAGGATTCATGCTGTCAGCATACTGGCTTAGAAAACCACACATGTTTATTTAAGAACTGATTTTAGTATGGTTGGGACTGAAGAGTATTGTGAGCTGCCTGTGGCCAGCAGGCTAGATGTCTGACACTTCTGATCTACACGACTCTCTAAAATGGTAAGTTCTTAGAAGGTTCTTTCCTGAATTGGAAAGAGTTTCTCATCTCAGAGATCTTTATACCAATAAAATTACAAGTACAGTACATGTGTTTGTATGTGAGATTTCATTTTGTATCTTTTTCTGAAAAACAGAAATTTGTACAGGATATTAAAAGTGAATGATTTAGGCTATGAAAACTAATTTAAATCTATCCTAAATTATTATTCACAGTTCCAGATGGTTCTTGAAGCATCATTCACAAAAAACATATTCACCTAATGTATGAAGTAACTTTTGAATAGGAGAATTATGAATTATGCCCATTGTAGTATTCTACATTAAATGCTGTTCCAGATCATTGCCCTCATTATTCATTTCCATGGGTGATGGGTGCTTTATGCCAGCTATAATATGACTTTTCAGGTATTCTGTCACTCAGATCTAGACTAATCTATTTCAGCCATCATTTAAGAATGGTTTTGTGTTTCCATAAATACACAAAAATCAAATGATTATTTCTCAGTCATTTGCTTTCAAATTCTACTTATCCAGAGTGCCATGAATTTCTTGTCACCATGAGAAATTCTCTCCAACAACAAAGGCTACATTCCATTCATATAAGACTGACTATCTTACAGCATTCGCTAAGGCCCAGTGAGGTTTAGTGACTTGCCATGGGAGGTGTTAGTAAATGTCAGAGGCAGGATTTGACGTTAACTCCAAATCCAATATCTCTAAACATTATAGCAATAGTCCTATACCAGGTCTACCACCTACTAGTTATGTGACCTTGGTCAAGCTACTACTTATTGGACCTCAGTATCATCGGCTATAAAATTAGAAGGCTGGGTTATGTCATTTCTGAGACCCCTTCTAACTAGAAATCTGTGTTCCTAGGGTAAAACCGTCTGGTCCCAAATAACAGAAGAAACATGCATAGTAAAAAAAGGACTGGACTTGGAGATCTGGTTATGAATACTTTTGCCAATAACATTTTTATCTTTGGGGAAATCATTACAATGAATGAATCAGTAATTCAAGTCCATTGAATTCAATAAATATTTATGAAAACTCAATAAGTGTCAAATACTTTATAGACACTACAAATACATTGACAAAAAAGACACCTTTCTTGGTCTCAAGGAGCTTACAATATAATGAAGTGATATAACAATTACGATGCCAGGTAGGCAAAGAAATATTATGAGGAAGAAGAAGAGCCTACTATTAGAGATTCTACAAAAATTTTATAAGAAAATTTCAGGAAGAGAGTCATTTTGATTTAAGAAGATCATGAGAGTATTAATGGAGGAGGTTTCTATCTCAATTGAGCCTTAAAAAGAAGAGGATTTCAATGTGAATATGAGAATGCTTGCTGGTATGAGGGTGAACCTGTACAAATGAATGGAGGTGGGAGGATTACTTTGATATGAAGAAATATTTAATAGTTCCTCCAAATTTAGCTGGAAAGCAGAATATGTGAAGGAGAACTATGAAAAACAGGCTGGAAAATGAGGTTGAAATCAGACTTTTGAAGGCCTTAAATACCAGGATAAAGTATTTGTGTGTTGTTCTCTAGTAATCAGGAATTACTGAAATCTTTTCAGCAAAGGAGGAGAAAATATAGAGAAGAAGGTGGTAACTGGTATCAAAGGCTGCAGAAAGTTTAAGGAGGATGAGCCCTGAGAAAAGACATTGGATTTGACAAACAGGTTTTTTGTAACTCTGCAGAGCATAGTTTAGAAAGAATGGGAAGATTAGAATATTAGGAATATGTATAAAATTGAGAAAGAATGTTTTTTTATTTAAACTCATGACGTAGCTATTTTTTCTGATGTCTTAATTTCCTATAATTAGCCAACTTAAGATTAGAAACTTATTTTCAGATGTATTATAGCTAATGAAGCTTTCACCATTATTTCATTTTTCTATGTGTAGTAGAATATTTCATTATTCTACTTCTAGTTATTTGCTTTTTATATTGCTATTTATATGCTTTGAAGGTTTCATAAAGTAAATAAGAGAAGAAAGCATTTGCAAAATTAATCATCAAAGTTGCTTCTTCAACTAAAAGATTCTAATATGCCTATATCTACATGCATCATTTAATCAGTCCTCTTATAGGCAATGCTGGTACAATGGAAAATGGGCTAGGACTCGGGAAATCTAATTTATATTTTAAACTCTGCCATTATCTTGCTGGTTAGTTGGAAAAGATTCAGACATCTCTGGGCACCAATTTCCTAATTTGCATATTAATTCAAGTAGACTACTGCCCTTCCCATGCTCTATGGTCAAATTATACAATCTCTACTATTCCTTCATATGGTAAATCATCTCTCAACTCCTTTCTTTGCACCCTTCTATTGCACACTCTCCTCATATCCATTTCAAAGAAATTTTCATTTCTTTTAAGACATAATTCAAGTGCCTCTTTTTATATCATTTTTTTTCTGATTCCTTTCTTCCTTCCCTTAATTGCTCATGCCCTCTTTTCCTAACTACCTTGCATTTCTTTGGCATAAATTTCTGCTACAGATACTTACAAGCATGTACTGTCTCCCTCAATAGCATGTACACTTATTAAGAGAAAGAATTGTTTTCTTTCTTGTCTTTAATTTATTGGGACCTAACCCGGTAAACTTTTTTTAAACCCTTACCTTCCATCTTAGATTTAATACTATGGATTGGTTCCAAAGTAGTAAAGTGAAGGGGCCAGGAAATGGTGTCCAGCATAATACAGCCAGGAAGTATCTAAATTCAGATTTGAACCCAGGACCTCCTGTCTCTAGACCTGGATGTCAATCCACTGAGCCACCTAGCTGTCCCCATGATAGGTTTTTTTATATGTGTTAGCTGATTCATAGACTAATTTGGTGACTAGATGATCTCTAAGGTCCCTTCTATCACCAAGTTAGTATGTTCTAGGGAAACTTCTCTCCTTATCATACTAGTTCTATATTCCCAGGGAAAACAAACAAATTTCAAAAACTTAGGGCTCCCTTAATAAGGGGGGAAATAACGAATCATAGCCCTATTTTAACAGAAACCAATTTTCTCTCAAGAACAAGACATACTACAAAACAGAAACCATGGTAAAAGCAAAGAAAACAATTTAGATTATACACTAAGTTACTGTATATGTTTTAGAAAGTTGCCTCAAGAAAGCAAAGAAGATACCTCTTCTAAGTTCTATTAAAAATTATTTTATAAGGCAATCAATTTTCCAGAAACCTCCATCATCTAGATTAAAGGTATCAAGCACTTAGCCCACAAAACTCTGAAATATGACCTGAGCTAGATTAAAATATATTCATATGTGGTTTTCCAAGTCAATATGCAATCTGTAAGAACCCTTGTGGACAATTTAATGGCTCCCATTTCTATTTAAGTTTTTCACTACCAATCTACAATATAGTCCCAAATCAGTAGCCAAAAAATTACTCTGAGCAATAAGAAAAATATCATCAAGTGCTTTTTGTGCTTTACCATAGGGGAAAAAACACCCTTCCAAAGAAGAGACTAACTTTTGATTTTGTTAGTAATATCAGCATCTAGCATACTGCCTGGCCAATAATAAATACTTGATATAAACTTGTTAATGGACTGATTAGTTAAATGCCAAAATATCAGGTGGATCTGTGATCAAGAGATAACCCCATACCCAAGAGATTATAAATCTAGGTCTCAAAGTAATTTCAAGTCATCTAGCACAGATTCTTCAAGGTCTAGATCAACCTTGCCTATGATTGAGTAAGAAAATCCTTGGGAACTTCCTGAGACATATAAAAGTTAAATCATTTTCAAAGGGTTATAAAGTCATTATCAGAAGATAGATCTTAAACCCAGTTCTCCTAATCTACAGGCATAGCCCTCTATCCACTACATGAAACTACCTCTATTGGCCCAATGCTATATATAAAATTAAGGTGTCTGACTTGGGTTTTGCTACTGGCTTCCCCAATAGCTTTCAGTATTGAGAAATTTATAGCAAACACCTATATAGGATAAGAAAGGATGTTATACCAGTGACAAGAACAAAAAGCAAAATCTCACAGCATATGAGACAAAAGGGGAAAAAAAGTTAGTATCAACCCTGACCACTCCCTACCCTCAAGAGCATCAGTGTAAAATAAGTGATGTTTAAACCTGGACTTACATGAACTGATGCAAAGTGAAGTGAGAAGAACCAGAAAACCATTGTACACCTCACCTCTCTGGGTCTCATACAACTCTCTAAGATGTATTTACTAGGCTATTGATAGATTTGTGATCTCTTGGAGGAAGAGCCTCTTCATGTGTGTAAGTTTCTGTCCTAAGCACTAAAAAAAAACTTCTTCTCCGAGACAAGCATAGGTTGCCATAGTATATATTTGTAACAAATGTTTATTGATAGAATGAATGAATGAATGGGAAAGGATAAATGTGAATCAGGTCAGTAATAAACCAGAGAGAAAGGTAAGAATTCCTTGAAAAAATGTGAGAAAGATTATATTCATATATATATATATATATATATATATACATATATATGTATATATATATATATATACATACTTACACACACACAAATGGGCATAAGTGCCATTAGATATATTCAAAAGTATTGTTTAAGCCATAAAATACTTATTTAAAACTAACTTTTCACAAATAATTTTTAAAATCAGCCTTATTTTAAAAAGCTATTTAAAAAAAAGCATAATGAGAAGCACAATTAAAAAAGAAGGGCCAAAGACACTTGAATTGAATTCATCAAAATGCACTATGCCTTATTCTTCCATATGCCACATTCATTCAGGACTAATCATGTACAATTTTGCAATAAAGAATAAATTACCAGAACTCACTGACAAAAAAAAGAAATTTTCATTGAATTTCTGATCTCAAGTAATCTATTAAGTATTCCAACAGCTGCTGCTATGAGTTGCAACTTTAAACAAAGGAAACTGTGTCAAACCCAAAACAGTGTCATTGATTTGGAACAGGAAATTCATAAGATTGTTTGATTGTTTCAGTGTGAGGCAAACTGACCTTTTGATTATTTTGCCTCTAACAATGTGCTTTCTGTATACAAATGCATGTCATATTTCTTATTTTGATTTTCTATCTCTTCTCTAACTTACTAATGAGTTTCTTCCTTTTTATTGGCAGAGTTTGGGGAGGTGGAGGTCGAGGGGGAATAGGAATGAGTCAACCTAGGGAGTGATCCATCTACTTCTACTGCAGATGATTAAGGTTGTGGCATTTATGATCTAGGATACTGATGGTGTAATCTAAAAAGGAAGCTTTAGTCATACATTTACCAAAAGTCAAGGTTATCAAATTATGTCATATTTGACATTCTATAGCTTATAAAGATCAAATGTGGTTTCCCAAACCAGGATGGGCCCAAGGCAAAATTATTAGGTAGGCAAACTTAATCTTGGACAGCTGCCTACTTCACCTTTCCATGATCCCTCTTTCTTCTTAAAAACAAAAACAACCCAACTCATCACCTCTATCTCCATTTCTAAGTCCCTCAAGAGCAGTCTTCAGAGCAATACCTTAGACTCTGCATTTATACTCCCAAGCATCTGAATGAATCAGTATGCTTTCCCATGTCCTTTGAGTCAACTGGTTAGTGAACTTACAGAGAATCACAAATACCTTAATGCAATGTTAAGATTTAATAGCTCTAAACTGCATGAAAACTTGGGGGACATAAGATTCTTATTCTTTCAAGAAAAATATTTGTATTTTAACATTTTCCCCTAAGCCACAATGTTTTAACTTCCTCGGAAAAATTCTCATTCTTTGGATTTCATCACCATGGCAAGGCTATGTTGGAGATATCTAGAATCAGAGAAGGTTTGCAAAGTCTCTCAAAAGTCACATCACAGAGCTAGTTAGTTACATTGTCTAAGCATTCTGTTTCCCTTCATCTTCTGGTATAAAGAGTTAATTCAGTGGTCAGAATGTGAACTTTTTTAAACTGTAATCTTTCTTTTGGTTTCCCACTATCATTTTATTTAAAACTTATTCTTCCTTACCAAATTCCCCACAGTGGAAAACCTTCAACTCTAAATCAAATGTAGGCAACTTATAGTTAAATATGCAAACTTTTTAAAGACCAGGGCAGCAAATTTTACTAAAGAATATATATTTTACACACCTGGATGAAGTCAAATATTGTAAGTGGCAGGAGGTCATCCAGAATTGCTATATCTTTGGAGAAACGGTTCAGAATTCCCCCTAAAAGTGAAAAGGAAAAGAAGAGGTTTTCAAAAATCAATGGATTAAGAGTCAATTTTTGATGATCTCTAAAGCACAGACATAGATGAAACATGCTCTTAGTTAACCTACCACTTTAAACATTTTGAGGGTTTCATAAAAGTATTTAAGTATCATCTTGCATCTTTAGATATAAAGGTAACAAATTCCTTTTATTGTTCAATGGACAAAATCTCCAACTGAAGTCGACCTTTTGGTCACAAATAATACCCAGTAGTCTAACCATATTCATACTCCAATCCACATAAATGCTTTAGTGTAACTGTAATGTACGGATATTCCTGGCATCTATTTAATTTAATGAAATAAAAGGCTAAATATTTACTAACGTAGATTCTCCATAGCTTTTGTTAAGCTTGTTGTTGCTGTTATTCAGTCATTTCAATTGTGTCCAACTCTTCATGACTCCATTTGGGGTTTTCTTGGCAAAGATACTGGAGTGGTTTATTATTTCCTTCTCAATTTCATTTTTTAGATGAGAAAAATGAGGCAAACAATTATAAATAACTTGATTAGGGTCACAGTAAGTGTTTGAGGCCAGATTAAAACTCGGGAAGAAGAATCTTCTTGACTCCAGGCACTTTATCTACCCTCTGTACCATCTAACTGCATTTATATATTTGTTTAAATCAAAAATTAAATGTATATAAACTAAATCCACAGATTTGGGGAAAATAAGGAAAAGTAGTTTCAGAAAGAATTAATTTAGCACTTATTCCATCTCAAATGAGAGCTCTCTCTCAAAATGACTGGAAAATGAGGGGAGTGATCAGAGAAAATAAAATAAATTAAAATGAATACCATGTAGTAGACCTGGGGGACAAAACCAAAAGGTATATATAAAATAGAGACTTAATTTTAGCAAAAACATCTTGATGTCTGAATGGATAAAAATTAAGAACCACAAATCATAATGTGGTATAAAAGTAAATGAGAATCAGACAGGGTGTGTGGGACTAGGGATTGAGGTAGGATTAGGTAACCCTAACATTATATTTGGAGATCAAAAGAGAGTTGGTTTTGAAGTTAAAGTATCCAAGTTTAAATTCTATCTTTACCCCTTTGCATTACTCACTGCCTAGGGCAAATATTAAACTCCCATGGGTCTGTTTTCCACATCTATAAAATGAGGGGATTATATATATATGATGCCTAGAGTCCCTTCCAACTTAAGAAGCAGAATGATGTTTAGATTTTCTGAGGTTACTTATGTTCAATTCTCTAAAAACCTGGAGAAGCAAGCCCACAAACAATTAAAATATTGGGGGAAAATAAGATTTACAAGAAACATTAAAAGGAACGGGAAAGTGGTGACATCATTTATTAGTAACTTTCAAATGGATAGGAATTCAGGTAGGTGGTTAGGTATTGTGAAATTTATGCCATATTAAAAAAAAAGATTGTATTTCTGATCCCTCATATGCAACACACCAATGGATGTTTTATCTTGAGAAAATTATTTAATCTTTATGGCTTTTAGTTTCTTCATTTGTGAAATATGATAATTGAACTATATTATCACTAAAGTTCCTCCTGCCTCTAATATTTTCTAGTTCATAAACAGAGAAGGCTAAAATGTTTTTCTCTCAAGCATGCAGTTTTCTAATCATTCAGATAAGAATGATGATATTTTCCTTATATGTCTCACTAGGTTGTCAGAAAGATCAGAAAAGCTAATGAATAGGGGAATATCAAAGTTTCTTAGATATGTAAGGTAGTAGTCTTTTTTTAATTAATAGAATTTACAAATGTCTCAACCCTTCCCTCCTGTACCCATATCATCATAGAATACATCACCAAGGAACAAATGTATATATATAAATTATGTCTTTCATGTTCCTGTGTTTTAGTTAATTCTCAGGGATGCATTTAATTTTGTATCAAAATATTTACTTAATAAATGTATTTGATTTATACTTCAAGTATTATATCTGTATTTGCATATGATGATCTCTTGTTTCTACTAATTTTGCTCTCCATTATCTTGTGTAGTTCTTTCCAAATTTTTTTTCAGTTAGCCTGTTCATTGTTTCTTGTATTGCAAATAGTATTCCATCACAATTATATATCACAACTTGTTTAGCCATTCCCATTAATTGATGGCCATCCCTTCAATTTCCAGTATTTTGCCACCCAAAGAAAGCTGCTATGACTATTTAAGACCATATAAATTCTTTTCCTTTTTTTCATGATCACCTTGGGAAATAGACCCAGTGATTACATTACTGGATTTAAGGGTAAAAAAAGTTTTCTAACTCTCTAGGTATAATTTCAAATTGTTCTCCAAAATGGTTGAAACATTTCACAACTCCCCCCATCAAAATGTATCAGTGTCCCTATGTTTCCACATCCCCTCCAATATTTGTCATTTTAGCCAGTCTGATGGGTGTGAGAAGATATCTCAGAAATGTTTTGATTTGCATTTCTATAATCAGTAGTGATTTAGAGTTTTTTTCCAGATATTCACATATAGCTTTGATTTCTTCACCTGAAAATTGTTTGTATCTTTTGTGTACTTTTTATTTGGGGGATGGCTCTTATTTCTAAAAAATTGATGAAGTTCTCTGTATATTTTAGATATAAAACCTCTGTCCAAGAGGCTGTATATAGAATTTTTTCTCCAATTTTCTGTTTTCCTTTAATCTTGACAATATTTATTTTAATTGCACAAAAACTTTTAAATTTAATTTACTCAAAAGTAATTCATTTTATATCTTGCATTGATCTCCATTTCTTTTTGACTCATAAATTCCTCTTTTCTCCATAAATTCATTGTTAATATGTTACCTATGTCTCTTATTTATTTATATCTTCTTTATGTCTAGATTAAGCCTCCATTTTAATCTTATCTTAATAGATGGTGTAAGATATTGATCTAAACCTAGTTTCTGCCAAACTACTTTACAATTATCCCAGTGATTTTTTAACAAAGAGTGATTTCTTATCTCTAAAATCTGAATCTATGTTTTTGTCAAATACAAGGTTACTATAATCTTTTACTGCTGTTTGTTGTATATTGGTCCTGTTCCACTGATCTACCTCTCTTTCTTAGCCAGTTCCAGATAGTTTTGATAATTACTGTTTTATAAGACAATTTAAAATCTTGTACTCCTAGACCTCCTTCCTTTATATTTTAATTAATTCTTTTAATCACTGTTGCTGGCATTTCTAATATTATATTCAATAATATTGGAGATAATGGTGCTAGTCTCCATATGTACACTAAGAAAAAATGGCACCCCAAGTGGCACAGTGGATAGAGTGCCATGATAGCAATCACATAGACCAGAGTTCAAACCTGGCCTCAGAGCCATAATAGTTATGTGACCTTGAGCAAGATTTTAAATTCTGTTTGCCACAGGAGAAGAAAATGGCAAACTACTCTAGAATCTTTGCCAAGAAGACCCCAAATGGGGTCATAATGAGTCTGACACAACTGAAATACCTGTATCAGAAAAAAACACAAATGCAAAATGAGGACTGAATGCTTGAGAGGAAGGCGGTGTTGTTTGTCCTTTGAGACCTAGATTTAAAATATTAGTATGACATTGAGAAAATATTTTCCCCTTTTTAGGGTTCTTTATAAAATGAAAAGGACTAAGCATTCATATATTCTTCAATGTCCTTCATAGATTTAATATGATATTTCTATACATAATTTTTAATCTGAGTACACATATAAGGCTTCTAAGACACAGATTGAAACTAACTAGCTCTCTATATTTCTTGGTGACTTTTAGGTTCTACTTTATAACAGAGTACCTACTTTTAGAAATATCTCATTTCTCTTTTGATATTCTAAACTCTGAAGATAGGGATAGAGTCTTTGTTTTTTTTTTTTGCTTTTGTTTTTGTTTTTATATTGGTCAGAGTCTAGCATATACAATAAAGAAGGCAGTGTGGTATAGGACAGAAAGTGATGGATCTATCATATTTAAAACTTTTGTGACCTGAGCAAAGTCACACTCTCTTTTAGCCCCAGTTTCCTCATCTGCAAAATGAGCCTACTGGACAGAGCAGGCACTTAATCAATGTCAATTTAATTCAAATGTATATAAATGAAAGTATTCTTAGAAGTGCTAAACATTGACCTCCATTATCTTCTCCCCTTGAGTGCTTTAAGCAAAAGGAAGTTATCAGCTAGATGGTGCAGTAAATAGGGCGACAAGCCTGGAGTCAAGAAGACTCATCTTACTGAATTCAAATCTGTTCCATGACCCTGAGCAAGTAACTTCACCCATTTACCACAGTTTCCTCATCTGTAAAATAAGCTGGAAAAGGAAATGGAAGAGTACTCCAGTATCTTTGCCTAGGAAATTCTGTATGGGGTCATGAAGAGTCAGACATGACTGAACAAGAAATTATCAAAACTCAGCTTGCTTGAAAATAGAAGAAATGACCTTTCAAAGTTGTTTCTATCCATAAGATATTTTTGGTCCCTTGCTCTACCTCCCCACAATGTATAACAGACTGTACTTTAGGAAAAAGACTGAAAGAAAAGTTTGAAACATGCTCTTGGAGTAAAATGCAGTTGACATCTTTACCTAGAGGGCAGCAACTTTTTCTGAATAGTAATCTTTGAACTGATAACTAAAGTTTTAATAAATTTATCTTAATCATGAAAAGAAGTAAAATGTTTTATAAATATTCATATTATGTTAGCCTTCAAATGAGTTAGATAAAAATCTTCAGCTATTAAGAGATTTTATTTAACTGTAAAAGTCATATTTTCTATATCCACTAATATAGACCTCTCTGGAAAATGGTAGATAAAATAACTGACTGGGAAAGGGAGGAAATAGGCATTGAAATAGCTACACTGTGCTAGAGACTGTGCCAAGTGATTTTTATAAGTATTATCTCATAACACTATAAGTTAAATGCCCTTATTTACCCCCATTTTGTTGCTATTTTTCTGTCATTTCAGTTGTGTCTGACTCTTCATGACCCCATTTGGGGTTTTCTTGGCAAACACAATGGAGTGGTTTGCCATTTCCTTCTCCAACTCATTTTACAAATGAAGAACTAAGGCAGGCAGGGCAAAGTGGCTTGCTCAGGGTCACAGAGCTAGTAAAGGTCTAAGGTCCAATTTGAATTCAGGTCTTCCTGACTTCAGGCCATATGCTCTATCCACTGCACCAGCTAGTTGTCTCAAACCAGGTTTGTGTAGCTTTTTGGACAAAGCATTAGAACACATTTTACCATCATAACTTCATTGATACTATGTTTGACCAAACTGCAGTAACCTGACTGATAAGACCATGTTAAGAACTAAACCATGAATGTGGTAAAATCTTAATAAACGAATAAATAAACTATAGATGCTACCTCTATAAATGCTATTGGCCACTAGAGGAATTGAACAAAAAAGCACAGTTCTTTCAGTGCAAATCCCACACAATTGACAGAAGCAACTAAGTTCACATGTTCTTGGGGATCGATACTTTCATTTCACACAGAGGACAATACAATTTTTTAATTACCTGCTTTCAAAGTGTTGAAGGTTGACATAGGTGCTTTCAAAACAGAGCATAACATTTTGTGATGTAGAATTTTGGAGACCGATATTAGTGTATGCACCAGTGGTAAGCCTCTAAGCATTCCTAGGGCAAAGAATGTGTCAGCTACTCCCACATATATATAAAACAAGTAGTATTTGCTGGTGTCAGTGATAATGACTCCAATGGTATTATTGGTCCCATTTGTACCATTTGTTTTATCTTTGAAAGAGGTGCTATAAAACAAAGGGGAAAGCATTATTAAGCAATTCTTCCAAAAATACAAACACCACTGACTGGGTTTCATAGATCCTAAAATCTTTACCCAGTAGAGAAGATAATTATTGAGATTTTGAGAGCATGAGAAGAATTTATTACACCAGAGTCAAGGCCAGTCTATATTAAGTTAAAAAACCCACAAACGTCTACCTTCCATCTTAGAATCAATACTGTGTGTATTGATTCAAGGTAGAAGAGAAGTAAGGACTGGGCAATTTGGGGGCTAAGTGACTTGCCCAGGGTCACACAGCTAGGACATATCTGAGACTAGATTTGAACCCAGAGCCTCCTGTTTCTCAGCTTGTCTCTCAATCTACTGAGCCACCTAGTTGCCCCTTGTGATAACTTTTGAAGCACATTAAAGCATGCAAAAATGATTTCCTGTTTGAAATTTTTTTGAAAAAATATGAACAAAACCTTATGTTTGAATTGGTTCCAAACTTGTTACCAAATGAATCTCAGAGAAAACTACGTACATATATTTTCTTAAGGACATTGGAAGAGAACAATAGGATATGGACATGGTCAAGTTTTTTCTTTCTCAGTAGAACTAAAAGAAGTCCAGTCAGAAAGAAAATTAGAAAATATGAGCTAAATCAGTAGAACTTGGAAGCAAATTTTATTATTGCCCTGCCCTCTCACAAAAAGAGAAGGTTTAATGGAAAATAAAATGTTTTTAAAGGAACAAAGATACATATGAAATAAGACAAAACTCAAAACATGAAATACTCACTCCTTAAGGAGCCAAAGCCCAACCAAAGAAGCAGCCACCTGCAATAGGACAATAAACAGTTAAATTTTCCTTTGCCAAAAAAGCCAACGATTGCTCTTTTCAATATCCTCCACTCTCTGAAACACATACAATTTTGTTTTCTTTAGCTGCTGTATAAATTGTCCCAAGCACTTGTGTATGCAGTGAGAATACATTGAGAAAATGGAATTCAAATTATCTGAATAAAATACATTGTCATTTCTTCCCTTTGATCAACAAGAAAATTCTTCAGATCTCATCAGAAGAGATAAGAGTTATAGTGAAAACATTTGAATAGGAAAAATAACCTTTTACTGGTTTTCTGAATGAGTTTGAGAAAGCTCATTCATGGTCATAAATAAAAATTTTAATATGAATCATCTGACCATAAAATTTTGTGAAATTTTGTCACTTTCTTGTTTCTTAATTTTTCACCTTTTCATTGTGAACATGATATACACCAACAAATACAGTCACCTCCATATACAAGAACACAGACAAATAGCATGAGAGACTGTACTTTGATTTTGTCCATCTTACTTTTTGAATCTCTAATTAAGTGAGATAATGCCAAAATTGCCCTATTTATCTGGATCTCTGATCTTAATTCTGTTCTATATTCTTTCCAAATGACTTACTCATTTTCTTTTTTCCTTCTTTTTTTGGGGAGTGGTTAGACAACAATAAGGTATAAAAGAGAATTCTGCAAACCACTAGGAACAATTGTGGGAAACATTTGCAATGGAGTTTTTGCCTTGAGTGGGCTGATAGATTGGCAGAATACTGTGTACCCAGACAACAGAGAATTATATAAGTAAATACATAAATATATATAAGAATTATATAAGTATTCAGTAGTTACATAAGATTAGTTACTGCAAAATATTGTGTATTTCACACAATTGATGCTTGATTATATTGCTTATGAAGCCAATAAAGATTGAGATTCATGAAGAGAAATAAAAATTCTAATTGGAAAGGAAGAACCCAAAATTCTTTAAAAATCTGTCTAGGAAGATAAAGTAGAGTTATGTTCATACAACAGGCATTCATATAGAAGCCTTAGAGGATATTTAAATATGAAAATTAGGGTCAAGGAAAAATTGTCCTGGGAAACTATGAGAACAGTAATATTTGCATGATCAGCCTTACAAAACTGTTGTAAAGAAAGCTCATTTTAAATGTTAATGTGCAATATAAATGTGAGCTGCTAGCATTTCTGTTTTATTGATAAGTGAACTAAGGTCTAAAGTAGATAAGAAAAGGTAATGGCAGGTAATATAGTGAAATTAGAACAATTGCACAACTAAAGCCTAATATTGATTTATGTGTATGACATTTATATTTACATCTTCAGTCTGGACTTTCCCTCCCAGAAGCCATCTACCTTCTGGATGTTTCTACTGGGATTTCTTAGTATCACTTCAAATTCAATGTGTCTAAAATTGAATTTGTTATTTTCCTAAGCTCTTACAAAACTAGTTCATCTTCTTGACTTCTATACTTCTGACAATGGCATCATCATTTTCCTGGTAACTCTGGCACAAAACTCATCATTCCCACATCCAACCAGTAAACAAGCCTGGCCAGTCCTAGCTTCACAGTCTATCTTAAAATATAGATTCTTTCCCTTGCCCCTCCACTTCAGTTTGGACCTTTGCCTATAATGTCTAGATGATTGCATTTACTTCCTATTGAATGCCTCTATCTCCATTCTCGTTTTCTTGAAATCCATCCAACAAACTGGCACCAATTTTATCTTCTTAAAATGCCAGTTTGATAATAATTCTCCCATTGCTTAAAAAAATTGAAGAAATTTACAAAAAAATTTACAAAAAATTGAAGAAATCTACATCAAGTTTGGTGGTGCACTGATTAGAGTGCTGGACCTGGGTCAGAAAGATTCATTTCCTTGAGTTAAAATGTGTCCTCAGACACTAAATAGTTGTATGGCCATGGACAAGTCACTTAATCTTATTTGCCTCAATTTCTTCATCTCTAAAATGAGTTGGAGAAAGAAATGGCAAGCCATTTCAATATCTTTGCCATGAAAATCACGGATAGGGACACAAAGAATTAAACATGACTGAAAATGACTGAATAATAACCACCTCTTCATAATAAATTCTGCTATGCCATTCAGAAGTATTAATAAAAATTTGATGATCTTGTTAAAAGTTTTAAAACCTTACCATTGAAATGCCTAAATATTATATACTGAATGATGAAAGCTAAAGTCATATGTGAGGTATTTAAATATTTGTTAATTTATTGATTTGAACACATTGTATTGTTTATTAATTTTAATGTGTTAAAAAGATGCTGCCATATTTTATTAAAAGAGAAGAAAATGTGGTCTACATCTAAAGGAACGTAAAACCTAAGCTGAAAGAATACAAAGAAAACATTGATGATGATTAAGTCTCAGAAAAGAAAATGGGGTTAAGGAATGGTAGGATTAGTTTCATAAAGAAAGAAAAGCTTTGCTCTGTATCTTTGGGGACTATGAGAATAATAACCTTGCACACCATTATTGAAGTAAGAGCAGAAAGAGAAAAGTTGGTTTAGTGCATGTACCATGATACTGTGGCAATATTTCCAATATAAATATGTAAATAATTGATTTCATCAACCACCATAATGCCTAGGTATTGATATGGGAATATTCTTTTTTAACCCTCTTAATTTTGAATTAGGGAAAACCATAAAATTGGCAGCAATGGCCATAAATGACAACAGAATATTAAATTTTGTAAGTCTCAAGGTCTAAGATAGAGTTCTATTATAGTAAAGGTTTTCCTAAGTAAATAGTAGCTCATAAGTAGAAGAGTTCTAGGTATTCACGAAGAATATATTTTTTGAAAAGTCCATTCCCTTTGCCCAGAGTTTCTATTGCTAGGGATAAACTCAAAGGAAGTCAGCTAATAAAAAAAGCAGACTCAATATAGAATAAAATATTTATAATAACATTTTGGTAGCATCCAGAAATTTAAAGCACAGTGGATGCCTATATATTGGGGAATGGTTAAACAAATGGTGGCACATGAATATAATGGGATATTAAAATGATATAAGATAAGACAAAAATGAAGAATACAGAGAAGCTCAGAAAGATTTGCAGGAACTAATGCAACGTAAACAGCTAGTAAAACCATATATGCAACAATTCCAACTATGTAAATGAATAGAGCAACCATAAAACAATTTTAAAATAAATCCTATGAAATTATAAGGAATAATTTTGTTCCCAAAAAAGACAAATAAGAAATACCTCCTTTTGCTCTTGGGAAGAGGTAAGGAAAGGAGGAGAAATATATAGAACATTGCACCTAATATTAATTTATTTTTGGATGCATTGACCAATTTGGCTAAATTCATTTATTTTCCACTTAAAAAAATTACTTGTTATAAAGGCTAACTCTCTGGAAAGGGGAGAGGGAGATATAAAGGATGAAAATCTAAGGGTTATAAAAACAGAAGATATCAACAAAAAAAAAAAGATTTTAATGGAACATATTAAAAAGAAACAGAGTACCATGACTAGAAGCAGAATTTAAGTGAAAAATAACACAAATTGTCAATTTCTTCTTTGCATGTTTTAATCATATAAAGTTTTAGTAATATGTCTGCTAGAGAAGCAGCATAGCACTGTGTATATGAGACATGGATTTGGAATCAGGAAAGTCTGATATCTAGGCCTGCCTGACATATAACAGAATTCTAGACTTTAGGCAAATCAATTAACTTTCCAATGCTCCAGACAATATTTTGAGATTAAGTAATAGCAAATAATTATAATAAATAGATAACCTTTAAATAGCATTTATTATGTATAAGTCATAGCACAGTTTCAGACTTGCATTATTAGAAAGAATTTCCTAATCAGGCCTTCTCTGTACTAATAAAATCAAAGGTTAGGTTAAAAAAAACACAACAAAAAAACACCTGCTAGTTGGAAAAGCTGAAAAAGCGGGTGGCCAAAGATGTTTATGTTTCAAATTATGTCCATTTTGAATTATTGCTACTTTCTCAAAATAATCATATGTTATAAATTAATAGGCAATATTATTTTACAATCAACACATCTATGCTAATGAAGTAGATATGCATAATTTAACATTTTATAAGACCATTTTAAATATATTTGTATAAATATATAAATCACCCAGTCAAAGAAGGAAGGAAATAAGTATTTATTAAGCACCTTGGTAAGCACTATGTTAAGCACTTTACAAATATTTTCTCATTGATCCCCACGATAAGCCTGGGAGGGCAAGTGCTATTATTATTCCTATTTTAGAGTCCAGGAAAGACAGAGGTTCAGTGACTCTCCCAGGGTCACAGATACTAAGTGTTTGAGGCCACAATTGAACTCAGGTTTTCCTGACTTTTAGGCTCATCACTCTACCCACTATGATACCTACATGCCAACAAAGCTAAGACTGTTTCTTTTTAAATGCTTTTAGAGCAATAGACATTTTAAAATTATAACAATAATTATTGAAACATAAATGCCTCTCTTCTTTGATTGACTCTATGTGACTTGAGCAATATCAATAATATAGTGATTAACTTTCTAAATAGTTTGAAGCAACTATATTATGTGCATAAACATATTTGTATAAGCCACAAGGCATTGTTTCTCTCTGTTTCCATTCACCAAAGGATCTTAATTTTTTTTTTTTGCTTGGGACAAAATTTTACCAAAAAAAATCCCCAGAATTCACTTTCAAGAGAAAAAAAAAGTGTTGTTTCTAACCTCTTAAAACTCAATATCTAGAATGAACCTGAGGCACTACCTAAACTCTCTCATTTTACAGGTGAGGAAACTGAAGACCAGAGACCTTCCCTAAGTAAGCATCTGAAACAAGATTTTGAACCCAGGTTCTCTGGTGTCAGAGTCAAAACTCTTTCCCCTGTTCTGCAATACATCGCTGTAACAGAAATAACATGGCTTATAATTGAGACTTCTAGGCTTGCATCATGTAAACCTGAGTTGAAATCTCCCTTCTAACATATACTGATTGTGTGATGACTGGCAAGTCCTTCAATCTTAGGGATCAAGAGAACAGGGTTTCAGAGAATGTGTAAACTTGCTTTGGATGGAGTAGTTTATTTATTTCAAGTTCCTTTTAGCAGTCAAATCATGGATCTGGTCCCCATCCCAACTAAATCCACAGTAAGAGATAAAACCTTTAGAAATGTAAGCCCTCAAGGATCCCGGCCACATCGATGAGAATCTTACAAGTCACAAGCAAATTTCAGATGATGACTTTTCTTGAACAAAATGGATTGCTCTTTTGAAAGAAGATTAAGCCCAGATCTATGGGACAAAGGTATAGTGATAAAAAGAAATATTTGTGTGTGTGTGTGTGTCTCACCACCACATTCTCTTTGCTTTACAACATTCCATGAACCTCAATTTATATGACTTTCTAACTTGAGGACAAACATTATGATCTTTCAACCCAGGAATTTGGGCCATTAATTATTTTGAAGTATTAGTTTGGGATTTACTATGTCAGCAGGCTGGGTTTAATTCATATTAATGATGACCATTTGGCAAGATTGCTCAAGATTAATGGCATGACTGTTAGGTATCATTTTTTTTCTGTTGGGCAACTTTTATTAATCATTTCCTGAAAGTGGGAAGCCTGCCATCAGCTGCCATGTGAACATTTGATGGCACAGTTGATAGAAGTTTGGGATGAGAGTCAGGAAGATCTGAGTTCAAGTGTGACCTCTGACACTGCCTATGTGACCTTAGTCAAGTCACAACCTCTATTTACCTCAGTTTCCTCATCTATAATAAGTGAAGATTAAATAGCACCTATATCTCAGGGTTGTTGTGAGGATCAAAGGAGATAATAAAGTAAAGCACTTAGTATAATGCCTGGAACATGTAGAATTCTAACCTATAAAAATATTAACTATTGTTTTTATTAATATTATTTTAAAATTCACTATTCTCTCTTTTGCCTATAGGGAAAGAATATCAAAATTAGTACTAAAATGATGTTTAAAACCTACTTTGTTAGCACACTGAGAAGACACTTAAGAGTTAGGAAATTAGGGTAAAAGGTATGATTTAAACATCTCAAGGAGAAAAGAGAATGGATTATCAATTGAAATGCTAGAGATTTATAGGTTGAACTAATACTTTAAAAGGAAAGCAAGTTGTACATAATAGAGATCTGAAGATCATTTGTGATTCGCTTTGCCTTTTTCTACTCTGTGTATGGACAATGCCATTTGATTTGATGGTAAGTTCAAAATATAAATAAAATTTGAAAAACAAGTTTAAAAATTTTAAATTATAATAGTTTGCAAATCTGAAATTTAGATATTTCAATTGTAAAAGCAGATTCTTTTATTAGAGTCAGAGGATCCGGGTCCCATGTTTCTGCCCCTTACTTCTTGTGTAACTTTGGCAACTCATTTAATTTTTCTTGACCTGTTCCTCATTGGTAAAATGAGGGTTGGGTAAAGTCCCTTCTATCTCTAAAGCTCTGATCCAGAGGCCTAGGATGTTCCAGTTTTAGAAATGAGAAGGATTTTCAAAGGTTGATAAAAGTAGATAGGACAAATGGAAAAAAAATTTTTTTAAGTGAGAAAGAAAGCAAATGTAATTACATGAGCCAACATTTTTTCCTCAGAAATTATAGATGGGAGGTGATATCTCTATAGACCCTAAAAATAAGCTTACTATTTGTTAGCTGAACTCATCATTGTTTCACCTTTACAGGAAAGAGAGAACATTGGTCTTTAAAATCACTACTGTGCTTATGATAACCATTCATATGTTATGTATGATCATACAACCTCTTATAATTAATTGCCTATATGTCTGAGGTGGGCCAGTCTTGAATTGTTTAGATTCTTGTTCTATTCTTCATTGGTATGTTTCATTTTCCCCTATGCTTTGCCTTTCTCTCCTCTCAGTAGTCTTCTCATCTTTTTCTCTCTCCTAGTTCAAATGTATCATTAGGTTTGTTTTTATATATTTCAATCACCAAAAGAATATCATCTACTGTTGATAGAGGTTGATGATGGGGCAGTGGATATAGCATTGGGCTTGGAGTTGGGAAAACCTGAGTTCAGATTCAGCTTCAGACACTAATTATATAAGCCAGAGCAAATCCCTTAACTTTAGTACATTAAATGAGGATTATAATAGCAAGGTTGTTGCAAGGCTCAAATGAGAAAATATTTGGAAAAATACTTAGCTCACAGTGTCTGGCACATAGTAGGCACTATGTCAATGCTTATTCCCAATCTAGAATAGTCCTCTTCTATCAAATAACTCTCATCTCTTTTGTAAATTAATTAATTATTTAATCTCTTCTCTAATGCTCTCATTTCTCTAATATATCTTTCTAGTCTGGTCTTTAACATGCCTTTGAATACTAGCCCCACTCCATTCCTTTTTATAAGTTTTATCTTTTTCTCTCCTAGGATACCAAATGAAGTACATAAAAATTTAATGATACTCTTTTGGAGAATAACTTTCAAATAAATGTGAAAACTGCAATCTTTATATAGAATGATAATAATTCAGTATAAATAGAACATTCTTACCTCAACCAGAAAAATAACGAGGCACCAAATTAAGACAAAAACTAAGTTCTTATGAATAGTGATATATCTGAGGTAGGTGTTCCATGTGGTAACAGCTGGGATGTTTTCTACATCATCAAAAAACCACTCCTGGGGAAAAAATGACCATGATTATTTATAATGGTCCAAAACAGGACCACATTACATTCATATTTTAATTGAGTAAGGTAGAAATAACTTCATTGTTATTTTCTGATATTTAGTGAATTTTCAGGAATTTAAATAAGCATAAGGAAAATTTCTGATGTCATCAGCTTGATGCTATAGCAAACTCCATGTCCTTTTCAATATGGAGAAATACTATGGTTTTTCAAATTAGGGTGTTTATGTCAAGTGACTGGATAACTGAATAATCACTTAAAAATATGTCATTCAAATGCTTTTTCATGTGACCTTTCACAAAATGGATACTAATGAATGGTATTTTAAGAAGCATAATATATAGAAATCAATGTATTCTTGAGTGCTATGGGTGAGATTTTTTATTTTAGATTATGGTATGGAATTTTTCTAAGTTCAAATTTTCTATGTACCTTAAAATGAACTTATCTGGATCTTTAAAAGAGATTTACCCATGTTTGCGGTTTTCCTTTGTATACAATAACAATGAAAATACAAGATAATTATTCAGGTCTCTTTTTTCTGGAGTTCTAAAGTTACTAGTATCCTCCATAGATAAAATCCAAAAGGTTAAAGAATTAAGGAACAAGGTACCTTTTTTGGTGGTAAGATATTCAAGTCTTTCAAGAGGATTGTGAACAGATAGACCTAGATTTGGGTCCCAGCACTACAACTCACTTGCTCAGGAATGTTTTCTAATGTCTTTTCCAGCTCTAATGATGAGGCAGTTAGGTAGCACAACAGATAGTGTTGGACTTAAGGTCAAAAAGACCTGAGTTTGAATTGTGCCTCAGATAATCACTAGATTATATGACCTTATAGGACAAGTCACTTCATGTCTTTTTGCCTCAATTTCCTCAACTATAAAGTGAGAGAGTTGGATTTGATGGGCTCTGTGACTTCTTCTTAACCCAAATTTATGATACTATCATCTTCTGTTCTGAGATTCTTTAGGTTCTTGAACTTTGGAAAGAAAGTACAATGTCCTAAAGGAAGTGATTCCAATGAATCTTTAAATCCAAGAGATTGCTTTATTATGGCCTTTAAAAAAAAAAAAAGAAAACCTTTAGGTTGAGGTTTGAAAAATCTGTTTGAATTAAAATCAAATGGTGCTTTGGATTCTTATTTAGAAAAACTTTTTTTTAATTTAGAAAAAAGAAATCATGTTATCATCATTGTCCAATTCTTTGCTTTTCTAAGGAGAAACCTAAAGCACAAAAGGCTGTGATTTATCCAAGGTCATTTTACTAGATAATGTAAGGGTGTATCAATTAAACAGTTGCATCTAGTATTTTCTTTTCAGAAGCAGTTAACAAAATAGGAATGAATATGGCCCCCTGTTTTTATTATTTGAAATCTGAATTGCATTTTCTAAGTTCCATATAAATAGAAATAGTTATGTATTATAGCGCAGTAAAGCAAATGATACTTTCCCAGAAAAAAATCTTATACTATATATATATGTATGTATACATATATATATACATATATGTACATACACACACAAACCTGGTGGGTTTTTAAAACATAAAATCTAAATTAAATAACAAAATGATCTATTGTCTTGATGTGATAATGTAACTGAAAACAAAGCTCACTATAAAATCTCAGACACTTCACATAAACTTTCTGGATTTAAATAAAATGCAAAAATTTTCAAAAATAAGATTTTTCTCAGTTCCTAAAAAAATGCTTTTCATTCAATGACTATGTGAGAATTAAATTATTTTTTACTTACTGCAATTGCAATAATTGATCAGATTTTTAATTCTTAAAAATCACAAATTTTTAGAAAATTGATCCATATGGATTTTAATACTCACTTGAGTTGGACAGAATTTATATAAGCCCTAGCAGCTAGCTAAATATATGAATTTTGCTAAAACCTTATTTTTTTCAGAAAGAATTCATTCTGGATATTATAAACAAATAAATATGAATAGATTTCAGAGCTGGAAGAGACCTTAGAAATCATATAGTCCCATTCCTTCGTTTAAAAAAGTAATCATAGATTTAGAGCTAGAAGGGACCTCAAAATTCATCTGGTTCAATCTCCCTTTCCTTATTTCATAAATGAGGAAACCGAGGCCCATAAAAGTTAAATCAGAGAATAAGAATATTGTTCTCTCTCTTACATTGCTGTCCATATATTGAGTGCCATTTATGTGGTGGACGTGTAAAACATATGCTTTCATTTTGATTCAAAGAAGTTTTTATATGTAGTCCAGTATCAGGTTTCATACAGATATAGGTAGTGAAATGAAGGATAGGGTTATATTGTACAAAGAACAGTAGATTTTGAGTTAGAGGGCATGGGTTCAAATCCTGACTGCCACTGTGTGACTTTGGATAAGTTATATAACATTTCTGATCTTTAGTTTCTGACTATAAAATGAGGAGATTATATTAAATTACCCTAAGGACCTTTGCCACTCTCAAATCAGTGATTTTATATAATAAATAATAGCTGCAAATTATTCATACTTCTTAACTAGTTAGAAAGGCATAGGAGTTTTGAGGATGAAAAAGTTATTTACCTGAAGTAGGTTTAAACCCCATAATTCCTGATTTAGGAAGCTAATACTTTATGCACTTGGCTATTGGGGCTTCTGACACAAGTTGATCTTGTGACTCTGAGCAAGTCACTTAACTTTTTAAATCCTAGGCAGTTCACTATAAATTGCAAAAACAATACTAATGTACATAGGTAGATGTTTCCTCAAAGACCAGTACAGGAACCTCTTTATGTGCTTACCTGGTGCTTTTTCCCTTCAAATAGTGCAATTGGAATTTCCAGTAAGGAAATTCACTTTTCCTAAGTAAAGCACCAACCCAACCCAATTTCAACTTAGCTAATTTCTGCTTACTTTGTAAATTACATTTGAATATAAATGAATGCTTCAAAAGAGCTGTAAAATAGTTTGTTCTCTTGATACTTTTAGGTCACATAAACTAATTTAAAATTTTATCACCTCCCCCAAAGTGATGCTAGGCCAAAATGTATAATTCTCTGTCTCCTTATCTGTCTCTGGCTCTGTCTCTGTCTCTCTCTCTCTCTTTCTCTCTCTCTCTCTCTCTCTCTCCCCCCCCACCCTTTTACTCCCCCCCATACTAGAACACAAAATATGATAAATATGAAAAGGCTACCATTGACAATTCACAGGAATACCTTTAAATCTTCTTCATTAATTTCATCACTTATATCCATGCCACTATCTTGAGATAAACGTCGGGAGTAAATATCAATTTCAGATAACTTAGACTGGGGGGCCATGGACATCTTCCTGGCAGCATTCCCCGTTTTATACATGTTTTGACCTTGGCAAACTGATGGGCGGGTCATCAAGTTCAGTACTGACTGTCTCCTGTTTCGACCTTGGAATGTTGGACCTGTATTCATGATATTACTCCGGGGCAGAATTGCCTCTCCCTGCTCAGAATCTGGCACCAAAGACAACCTCCTTTCTAAGGGCTCATCATCATTTTCCTCAATGCCATTCATTTGCGGTTGACTCTTTTGCACTACTGAAAATTTCCTTATGGAGTTCAGTGAACTAAGAATAGAATTCTTTCTTCTTTCCCCAAAATCTCCAGTTTGTTTAAAAGATTGCTTTTTTCCTTCATTCCAGGAGACAGCAGTATCACCTTCTATTGAGAAACGTCTCAGGGTTTCTGTTAGGATTGAACTTCTTCTTTCTGCACTGAATTGGTCAAAAGAATCATATCCCATGAGTTTTGAGCTAAAGTCAGGACGCATATTTTGAAGATCAGAAAAGGCTCCATAGAAATAGCAGCTGCCTTCATGTAATATTAATATCTTGTCAGCTTTCTTTAAATGTTCCATTTTAGAAGTGATCAATATCCTGGTCTTGTTTGCCATCAGCTTGCAAACACAGCTTCAAAAACAGAAAAAGGATTTATGTCAATGAGATGTTCACCTCTAGCTAATTCTAATGGTTATACTAACCCCATCCACATTTTATTGGGGACCATAAACTTGGGTGGGAGAAAAATTACATCTTTATTTTCACTAATATTTAACTAAAATTTAACATTTTCTTCAATTATTAATATAGGCCCCCCCAAAAAAATTAATTCTGAGGAGAGACCCATAGATTCAGCAATACTGCCAAGGAAATTCATGATCCATAAAAAAGTAAATAACCCTTGCTTTATGGTTTCATTAATTGATTATATATCTATGATGTAGCTTATAGCATAATCTTTTTCTCATTTTTTATGAACTAATGAAAGAAAAAAGTTTATTAAATACTTACTATTTGCTAAGCATCATACTAAGCCTTTAGGATACAAATACAAAGTCAAAAGAAGTCTTTCAGAACTGTCTTTGGGGCATCTAGGTAGCACAATGGATAGAGAGCTCTGAGTCTATAAGTCAGGAAAACCTGAGTACAACTACAACCTCAGACACATACTTACTGTATGACCACAGGCAAATTGCTCAACCTTTATAAGCCTCAGTTTCCTCAAAACTAAAATGGGAATAATTATAGTATCTATCTCTCAGAGCTGTTTTGAAGTTCAAATGAGATATTCATTGCAATGTCTTTTGCACAGTACCTTTGTAGGGGTGTGTGTGTATGCACAAATAAACACACACACACACACATATATATAAATATATATAAATAAGTATATATAAATGTTAACTATTATTATCACTACATTTAAAGAGTTTATATTTGAATAGGGGGAAACTAATTATACCAAAGAGGATTGGCAAGGAAATGGCCATTTTGGTTTAGAAAGTTCTATCCAGGAATAATGGGAGAGATGATTTGATTATGGTTCATGGTTCCAGTAACTGGTAGAGAAGAGAGAAGAAAGGATTCTGTGACTACAAAGGGTTTATAATTCTTGTTCCAAACTGGATGATGTTTTTAATTAATTGTGCCATAAATAAATTCTTTGGATAAAGTAAGACTTTATAAACTTTGCTTAATTTATTTTGTTTTACTTTTCAGAGTTTTTTGATTCTTAAGCAATTCTACAAATTTCCTTTCATGTTCTACTCTCTGATTTATAATGAAACTGGGACTACCACAATAAACTTGGTACAGTTGTGAAAGAAAAAAACATGGAAGCAAACCCTTGAACCATATAAAGGTGGCTAAATTCTTCTAAGTATGAGGTCATCATGTACTGAATTAAAAACTTGCTAAGTGGTCCTTCCAATTTTCCTCCAAGAAGGTCTGGGTTCAAGTTCTACTTCTGTTGTTGTTGCTGTTGTTATTCAATCATGTTCATCTCTTCAGGACCCCATTTGGGGTTTTCTTGGCATATGTACTGGAGTGGTTTGCCATTTCCTTCTCTAACTCATTTTATAGAGGGAGAACTGAGGCAGAGTTAAGTAACTTGCCCAGGGTCACATAGAAGAATGCCTGAGGCTGCATTTTAATTCATGTCTTCCTGCTTCCAGACCTGGCACTTTATTCATTGCCCATTTAACCTTGGTAGTAATATTTCAAACTTCTATGCTTCTCAGCTACTCTCTAAGAAAATGAATTGCAGAAAAAAAATGTTAATCTTCTTTGGTAGAAGGACCTTCCTCACTGAAAGAATTCCCTTATGTCAATAATATGTCAGATCTTCCCATAATTGAATTAAGTATATTATTCAAAGAACTTACCTTTCAAATATCTCCTTTTCAGTTAACATATCTAAATAGCCAAATGGGGAATCTAAGAGGTATAAATCAGCATCTTTGTATATTGCTCTAAAAAGGAAATGGAAACAAAATAATTTTTCTTCCATATTTACTGGCAATTTTCTAAATACCATTTCCTTAAGTTATTTAATTACATAAGATTTTATTACTTTTACCAAATACTTAAATGAAGGCAAATATTTTGTTATATTTGAATAAAATTATTCATGGAGATGCCATGTGAATAGCATATTTTTTATAGTAATCTAAACATTGAATTTTTTAATGTATTACCTTGAGAAAACAATTTTTAAAACTAGAAAATTGAAATAGTATTTAAAACCAAGGAAAATCAGAGCAGCAAAAGCAATCTTAAAATCAGCTAGACCAAAATTGGGTGACTATTTTATAGATCTCTGGGACTCCACAAAAGAGCATGATAATTCTCTCAAATAAAATAGGTAGAGAGTAAAAATGTACACAATAAAGCTTTTCCATTTATGTTTTCTGGTGTCAATATTCAGTATGATTCAAGATTGGTCAAAATTAGTTGCTGAATATAGCCAAGTAATATGTGATGCCCAATCAATGTGTTTTAGTGGCAAGGGTATGAAATAATAATTGTCCC
This sequence comes from Monodelphis domestica, assembly GCF_027887165.1. Classification (NCBI taxonomy): domain Eukaryota; kingdom Metazoa; phylum Chordata; class Mammalia; order Didelphimorphia; family Didelphidae; genus Monodelphis; species Monodelphis domestica. Next base: position 185,466,234 of record NC_077231.1, on the reverse strand, counting down.
TTTCTATTTTTAAGGGTTTTGTACCATTAAAAATAAATGGGACATAGCTTGATGCTCTGCAGCATACTAGCCACTTAACAAAAGCTGTTTGTTAATTAGTTAAAAGTACTGACAATCAAAACTGATGGCAGAATTAGACATTCACAGGCCTACTTTAAGTATTGGTTTCTTAAGAAAAAAGAAACATAGTTAAGTCAAAACCATATCTAATGTGCCTTTGTGTCCAGAGTCTGATACGGTGTTTTCTATCACCAAATGTTTATAAATCCAACAAGTATGAGATTAAAAACACAAAATTCCCTAAAGGTTTTTGAGGGAAAATATAAGAGACTGAAATGATTCCTCCAAATTTTGTGTTTTGTAAGTAAAAGGGGAAATAAAATTGTGGTGATGAAGTATATATAAAAGGTTGACCTCTCATATTCAATTATAAAAACACTTCTGAGGACAAATACATTCTTCACACCAAGTGGTTTCCAAAGTTGTTAGCTTTTTAACCAGCTTGATGCTATTTGCTATAAGAAGCATTAAGAATTAGCATTAAAAAAACATTTTAAAAGTTTTTACCTGAGGGCTTACAGCAAACTTTTGTTAAAACAGAAAGGTTCTATAACTGAAAGAGTTTGAGAACCACCATTCACTGACTTAGTTCAATTTCTTCACTTTGGAAATGAAAAAGACAAGCTAAGGGACATTAAATGAGTTGTTTATAATCAGATGAAATGTTAGCAGAAGGTTTCTGATTCCCTATCCAATGTTCATTACATTAAACCATATGACTTCTTTCGAAGGAACATAATGCGAGAAAACTCATCTGATTTTTAAAATAACAAATAATGTTGATAGCTACATAATGATCACTGAACATTTGGTTTTGATAATGTCAAATGTTAAATAATGTGTAACTTCCTCAAGGGAAGAACTATTTGTTTAGTTAACTATTGGGGTTCATCCATGACATTTTAGTGTGCTTTCTTAACTTTGTGAGGAAAAACATTTTTACCCATTTAAAATTCCCATTGATTAGCTTTTGGAATAATTCTGCTCCCATAAATTAATGTAAATTTAGTTAATTTCTTCATTACTCAGAAATATCATTTAAAAAACCTGATACCCTTTTATTAAAGACCTACTATATGTAAAGGATTATGCCAGACACTAGTGATATGAAAGGTATAATGAAAATATTTCTTGCACTTAGGAAGATTATAAACTCAGGAAAATATTTTAATATGTTTGAGAATTTGTAATTCACATAAATTTTTTTCAAGATGTTAGTTAGTTAACTACAAAAAAATCTGGTGTTGTTTTTTAAAATGCATATGAACTTATATAATAGACAATGGGCACACAAGTTAGACCCCTTGTGGAGGATCTATGTTAGAACAAAGCTGAGCATTTCACCGAATGGATGATGGATGGGATATGATCGGTACTGGAGGGAATATTGAAATCCATGAAATCATAACTCCACTGAAGCACTGAGGTATAAGTATCAAATGTATAGTAAAAGGTAACAAATGTCTCAATGCTACTTAGCATCAATTGTCGCCACAGATTAAATATCCATCTTCGCAAAGACAATGGATACTGTTACTATACCTCTGTGAGAAAAGGAATAGAATCTTGGGAACTGACCACTAACAGTCATCTTTGTGGGAGTTTGTGTGAAACCTTAAGAGAGGATTTTAAGAAAACTGCTGAGGAAATTTGGAGGGCTAATTTTGATGAAGGTAACGATTATACTTAACTCAATCAGAGAATGAGTGTGTGAAGGGTTAACAAAATTAACTGTCATTATTGAGAACCTGCAGAGATATCTTGAGAGATCTAGTTTATCACTCCAGAGGTGAATTGAACAAAATTATATCTCATCCTGAGAAAACGGAATTTTGGAGAATTCAATAGTAGTGGCTACTGAGGAAAGAATTCTAGTCAACAGTTTCTTTTATGACTTTTAAGGAGCACACAGGGGGTTCTGGTAGTGACTTTTCTCACAACCAATACATTCTCTAAATATTTACTTTATGTCATGTATTATGTATAACTGTTAATAAATCACATGTTTTATGATTTATCTTATGTTTGTTGATATCACTTAAGTTTGTTCAAATTAATGAGTTTGAAGTCCGTGATTGAGAAAGGAGAAAAAGCTGATAGAGAAAAGACATTTACGTGATTTTCCTAGGGGAACAGCTCAGAGACAATGAACAAATCAATCTAATAATGACAGATTTTGCATTCTAAAATACCTTCTGATGAAATTCCATTCATATCTATTTAATGGCTTCTGAAACTGAAAAAAATTAATGAGGTGCCACATTAGTAGTAGGGTGAGAATAGGGGAATTTGTGTTTTCATCTCAGAGAAAACCTGAAAAGAATTGCCCACTTTACAACACACAACTTTATCCATAGATTGTTACATTAAGTAGGCAAAAATCCTGCTATAACATTATATTATAGCATGTTATGGACATATTTTTAAATTCTAAAATTAAATGAGAAAAATGAAGAAAAAAGTTTTTGTTTCCTTTAACAAAAAAAAACAGCTTTCACTCTACATGATTTACTTGTTATTTCATTTTTAGTTTTTAAGTTTTGATATGATATTTTGATGCAAGTATATCTAGTCTGAACCTGATTCTACATGAGTGCTCCTTGATTTCTGACAGATGTTCCTTTTGACTAAGTTTCAGGTACTTCTTTAGCCTCTGAAGTTTGAGCAACAACAACAAAAAAGAAAAGGTAAGGAAACAAGGAGGAAAGGAAAGAAAGAAGAGGAGGGAGGGAGGGAAAAAAGAAGGAAGAAAGGATGGAGGGGAAGGAAGAAAAGAGAGGGAAAGAAGAAGGAAAGAGGGGGGAGGGACACAAAAGGAAGGAGGTAAGGAGTGAAAGAAGGGAGAAAGGGAAGAAAATGGAATGAATGGATGAACAAGGAAAGAAAGAGGGAAAAAAACTAAGAAAGGGAGAGGGAAGGAACTAAAGAAAGGAAAAGAGAAACTTCTAGAATACAGTGAATACATTTCTGGAGTAAAAGTAGAAAAAGACTTTTAAAATAAATTTTTGCACAATAGTCTATATATTTAGAGCAGGGACATTAGAGATAGTCCAACCCCCACTCCTCAATCCCATTTTACAAATAAGAAAATTGAGGCAGAAAGCTAAACTAACTTAACCAAAGTTGTGGAAATATTCAATAGAATAACTGAGATTTGAGGTCCCCCCCCAAAAAAAGATATTGCTGGGACCATATGACTTACACGGCCAGGCTAACCAGCCTGATTTACTCTTAGCTTAACCTTGTACAGTGTGCACTAGAAAAGATAAATCCATTCAAAGGCCACCTTCAAAGAATAAAATTAACTCTAACAAAAATCTAAGAGCTTTACCCAAGTCAAGAAAATTAAATGCGTCTTGAAACAGACCCAAAGACACCCAAACTTCTCAGGCAGTGCAATAGGTTAGAATGAATGTATTTCTAAAATTGGTCCTGTAGGACTTGATCCATAGTCCATATGAGCTGTTTGGCTTCAGGACCACATTCCACAGTTGATCTCCAATTCATTCAGTATGCAATCAAAGGGACTTCCTAGCCTAGCAAACTGGACACATGGGCAACTTGCTTTCTGCAGCTGATAACTCTGGTATACTCATACAAAGTCAAACTATTCCCACTAAAGTGAGATAGATGAATCCAAAGCAAGCATCCAAAAGGAATGGCCATTACTTTGCCTTTTAATTTTGTTTTCATGTCTGCCTCTCAGTTCTTCTAATAGGCAGAGGCTTATTTTTTGTAACATTGCTATGAAAAGAATAGCAGGAAAAATGCTTACATGGTAGAAGGAGTGATATTGGTAATCAATATAGCCTTCTAAAATCAAACAGAAGCTTTTTCTTTTTTAAGTAACTTGCCCTGGTTCACACAGCAAGGACTTATCCAAGGTCAAATTTGAACCCAGAATCTCTTATTTCTAGGCCTAGCTCTCAGTCTACAAGTCACTTAGCTACCACACAAACAGTTTAGTTAAAATCATTTTGGAAAACTATTTGGGGGAAGGACAAAAATAGAAATGCAAGATTTTCAGAAGTATGTCCCATTTATTCAGAAATATACTAGTAGTTATTCAACATTCATTTGTTAAAAGTTTACCATGTTCCAGGCACTGTGCTGAGCTTTGGGAATACAAAGAAAAAGCAAAAAAAAAAGTCCAGTCCCTACCATTAAGTAGCATACATTCTAATGGGAGAATTTATAATGTGTAAATAATTTCTTGGTCAGTGGAATCACAAAAGTATTCTAGAAAGAATGCTGAACTTCAAACCAGAGATCCTATGTTCAAAACCTACTTCTGCTACTTAATTACTTCTGCTACTAATACTAGGATAAGGTCATCTGAGAGGTGAAGCATGAGTGGCTTTGAAAATCAAGAGAAGTTCTTTCAGAAAGTGAGCTTTGAGCTAAGTTTCAAAGGAAGTCAGGGTAACTAAGAGGCAGACTGAGTCAACTTTCAACTAATTAATGAATTATCAATGTCCTTGTTCTCATTATCCAGGTGAAACTTTAATGATCAGTTTCATCCCGTCTTAATAACTCTAATGAGTTATGAGTGATTGAGGAATAACTTTGGAGATATTGTATTATCAGAGATAATTGGTTAAATGGAATTATGATTCAGCCAACTTAATATGTTTTGTTCTCAAAAACAAACTAATCAATTATAAAGGAGAATCATGCTTCATGCAGTTAGGCTAGATAACTCTGAGTTTCCATTCAACTCTAGGACTTTATAATTTATTGCCTCTGTGCAAAATACAATGAGCTCCAGTATAATTCTCCACACTGGTAAGAATAACCCATTGTGTTCATTCTGCTTTAACAATTGTAACTTCTAGCCATTCTCAACTAGCTTAATGAAGCTTCTTTTTTTAACCTTTAAGCTTATTACAATGAAAACTAGGGGACAGAGAATTGGCCTTAAATTTAATATCCAGGCAATCATAATGAGCAAGTCCTACCCCACTTTACAGGGTGATCATGAGGAACATATAGCATACTGAAGGCAAGTTGATCCCTGCCAAAAATGTCTAACTTCTATCTAATCTTACTGCCCACAAAATCTGAGGCAAGAGAGCTACTATTCTTTAGGAGAAATCCAAGAATATTAGATACATGCCACAATTGGAACTAGAAACAGAGATTGTCTAAGGAGGTACAGGCTTGGCAGAAGCCACAGGTAAAGATTTCATTCATCATGGTATCTACCACAGGACGGTGAGAGCAGCTTCTCCACAGAAGCTTCTTTCCAATTCCAAGAATAAAAAGAGTGAAGAGAGTCAGAGATGACCTCTTATTGTAAAAGGGAAGAGCCTTTAGTTGGAGAAAAGAAAATAAAGAAAAACCACATGTGTGATAGCTTGAATACAGGAGTCCTGATAAAATTCCAATGAACCTGAAGCTAGCAAGGCAACTCTCTGTACCTCTGACATGTACACAGATGACCATGTTGGCTACCAAGACCACACTAAGATATGAAGAAAAAAATCCATCAGCCAGTGGAAAGGAGAGAGAGAGAGAGAGAGAGAGAGAGAGAGAGAGAGAGAGAGAGAGAGAGAGAGAGAGAGAGAGAGAGAGAGAGAACTTCCTCATTCTCTGAATTTACCCTAGAATGATTCTCAATAGGATCCACAGAAAATCAATTTTGTTAAGGGGAGAAGGAAAAATAAGAGAGATTATGCTCCTGGATTATTTTCCTATGTGGGTAACCTTGCTAGTCAATCTTAATTAAAATACTTGTTGCTTGATTAGTGGCTCTTCTATATCTTTTAGTGAATGGAGAAGATGCACTTGAATGAAGAGTTGAATTGCATTTCTATAATTAGCATTATCTCACTAATAGTTCCTAGTTCTCAGGGGGATTCAGATTGCATAATATAGTAAATGGAAAAAACATCTGTTAATATGTTCTACAGTTTAGGGTTAACTCATATAAAATTTTTAATTTTTATCAGGTTTGGATACTATATCATTATCTATAAATCTTAAAGTATATTTTAATGAACTAGTTATAAAACTTTTGAAAATAACACTCTTGCTCTGAAACTGGAGATATTTTAAAATCAAAATGATCTAAAAATATGGAAAGAGTTTTGTGCCTATTCATGAATGTTTTATTTATAGCAAATTTTAACTGAACAAATACCAAAATATTAACCTTGCTAAAGAAATTCTTGCTCGTTGACCTCCACTCAGAGTGATTCCACCTTCTCCAAGAACTGTGTTGTCTTTTTCCGCAAACTTTGATATGTCCTATTAAAATAATAAGACAAGCAAATTACAGGTTGATTATAAGACTTAAGACTTGTGCTTTGGTCAAGTAGAAATTCCCTGTCATAATTCTTTCCTGAGAAATTATAGATTTTAAAATACAGAAATTATTCTAAAGTGGAAAAATCTCAATAAGAAATTTATATTAAACTATTTTAATATGGAATTTATGTGATATGAAATAGTTACATTTGTGTAAGAAAGTCAGTTCTTTAAATGGATTCTAGTAGGACAATTAGCCACAACTTAACACTTTCTACTTGACAGGTAATTCATATTTCACCATAACCAAAGCAAAAATACTGATGAATACAAACTCAAAAATTTGGATTATAAAAACATTTAGTTATCAGTTTTAAATGTGGCCCATAATATTGGTACTCTTCTCTTCAGAAGCAATACATTATTGCCATGATATGCAGTAAGTACAGGAAGAAATCATAAAAAGTTTATGAGCTGGTGAAATAAAGCCATTTTTCAAAATTCATCTAACAAACAATGACTGAAAATCTACCATGTTTAGTAAACTATACTAGGCACTGAGTGCTACAAAGGAAAAGAACACAGTCTTATATAAATTAGAATAGTTTGATTCTACTTGCAAAATTCCTTGAATAATTTATTTGGGCCATTTTGATTTAAAAGAAAAGGACCACATTCTTTTTTTCATGAAGACAGATTAGTTACTATGAGATTATAGAGGTCTTTGAAAGTTAGGCAAAGGAATTTCAACTTGACTTGGTAGACAATGGGGAGTCATTAAATGATTTTGAGCAGACTAATATGACTAAATAGTGAATAACAGAATTCTGTCTAGCAGAAGTGTTATGGGTAATTTGTAAGATGGATGAAAAAAATTTAAGGTGAGAAGGTCTCCCAGAAATTTTAGGTGGATTTTAATGAAGATGTATACAAGGGTGATTCCAGTAGGAATAGGGAATCAGGGAAAATTAAGGAGAGATGTTGTGAGGCCAAATAGAAAGGATTTGCTAATTGGAGATGAGATGAGATAAGATGAGATGAGATAATGGGAAGATAAAGACATGTTTTAAATGCAAAAGATTTGGTGGAATGTTAGTGGCACAGATAGAAATTGTGAAGTCAGATAAAAGAGCAGATTTTTGAAGAAAGGAGAAGCTTTATTTTAGGTATATGAGCTTAGAATATTATTATAGATAAAATAGGCTTTAGATATGGATTAAAGTAAATGCATCCTATAGATATGATGGGATCTTGAAGCTTAGAAGAGGTCAGAGCTAGATGTAAAAACCTGAGAGTCATTTTCAAAGGGGAGATAGTTGAGGGAAATTAATTAAATTGGCCAAGTAGTCAGCATAAGGAGAAAGGAGAACACAACTAAAGATGAAAGGGAGTACTTTGAAAGAAGGGAACAGTATTACTGAAAGAGCTAGAAAGACCAGTAATAGAGGTAAGGAGAATGTGGTGTCTCTGCAACTAACAAAGTAGAGAACATCCAGAAAGAGTGGACAGGAATTAATAAAGTGTCAAATAATCCAGAGAAACTGAAGAGGATGAGACCTGGAGAGGGAAAAAAAAAGGCCATCCTATTTGACAGCAGGGAAGTGATATATGACCTTTGAGAGAATACTTCTGTTTTGTTTTTTTAGGGGGAAGCAGAAACAAAATGATAGGTGTTAGGGAGAGAAAAGTTGTCAGGTCAGAACTACTATATAAGAAGCTTAATCCTAAAGGGAAAAGAAATAAAATGTTATTTGGGTGAAGTAGAAAGGATTGAGGAAAGGCTTTATTAGAGTTCAGAATCTTCTGGGTGCTCATTGACAGGTGAGAAGTAATCAGTAGGAAGAGGATAATGAGGAGTTACATAATTGTTGAAGCAAAGTCTTAGCAGAAAGGATCAAGAATCTGTGTTGGGAAGTTAATCTCAACAAGGAGACAGAGTACCTATTTTGCCGATACAGGAAGAGAATAGAGAATTGATAAGAAGGCTGAGAAGTTTTTAAAAGAAGAAAATTTCAGTTTCTATTCTGCAGGCCCAAACCATTAAGTGAAGTAGAAATGAAGGAATTTTTATGTATTCTAAAGAAGCTCTATAATGACCCAACAGGGTCACACATTGAGATGTGCTGGTAAATATTTAAAGACTCTTCAGACAGGAAAAAAACTAGACACAAAACATATTCTTATATTTCATTTGCCTTATTAACATTTTCTCCATTACTAGGCAATTAGCAAAGTAACAAATCAAACCCATAGAAGGTAAGGGTTTTAAAAAAGAAAAAGAAGGTTAACCTAGAACACAGAAAAGTTAAGTGATTTGCCCATGGTCTTATAGCTGGTAGGTATCATAGACAAAATATGGTGCATACAAATATACATATACATACATGCTAATATATAGAAGCAGCTACCACTACAATTCATTTTTATTCTAACTACTACCTAATTAAACATGTATCCAGAGACTTCTACTAAAAAAAAATAAAACCACATAACAACTCAAATACACATCTTCACTTAGAAGAATAGTAGAGATATCATCTTAGTGCCTGAGAACTGTAATCTCCAAGCATTTGTAATGGGCAAGTGGGAATGTGGAAGGCAGAGTTGAGGCTTATTAAGAAGTAGCTCTTTTTGTGTGAGCTCCCCTATTCAATCTCACTGCCTCTCCCTTTCATAGAACTTCTTTTCTTCTCACCTACTCACAGCAACTCCATTCTCTATCCATCCTGCATACTTTTTCTCATTTATATCCTACCCTCTCCTCTGTCTCCACCATGACCAGTACCCTCCAAATCAACTGATCAACAGATAAATATTTATTGAGTACTCACTATTTATTTGGGCTACTATAATTTATTAAGAGCTCCCATTCCTAGTCTCTTAGGGCAGCCATTAGATCAGATTATAGGCATACTCTCTGCCCAACATTTAGCTTGCCTAGCTCCTCAACCCCTTTCCATCTATATACTGCTGCCTCATATTCCAGGAAAACTCCATGCTCAGGTTAAACCCCTATCAAAAATGATAACCTACCTGAACTCATTGCTCAATGATTAACATACTTGTACCCCATCCCACCTTCTCATCCTAGTGATTCTGAACTTCTACCTTCAAACCCCATTCTTGATCCTCCATGGACTCTTTCCTTATTCTCATTCCCTTCAATCCAACCCTACCAATGCCTCATTTAAAACCTGCACTTTCTGGAATGCCTGCACCATTGATATCAAACTAGATTTCATCTTAAACCTTTCCTTTCTTGCTCTTTCCAACGTCTTGTGCTCACTGAGATCTGGTTTTCTTCCTGATGACACAGATTCCCTGGTCACCTGGTTTCAATTTTGCTCATTCACCCCAACTAACTGGACTGTCGGGGAATTGGAATAATACCTACTCAACCTTGCCACTTTCAGGCTCTCTCTTTACCACTATCACTCAGAAATCCATCTTCCCTTGAGTTTTTTTCAATCTAGGCTTATCAACCATTCAAGATTCTGGTAGCTATTTTCAATCTATTTCCAGTATACTTTCTTCCTCAATGAGTGCAATTCATGGCTCATAATCTTTCTCTCCTCTCCAACTTCTGCCCTCACAGTAGGGAACTTTCTTTCTTTTTTCACATTTTCAAATTTGCATTTATTTTTATTTATTTATTTGGAAATATAAATATATATTTAAACACCCTAACCTCCTAGTCCCTCAATTTGTTCATTTCTTGTAACCTATGCTTTTACCTCCGTTACACGTAGAGACAAACTTTTGATCTTCACCTTATCCATAAATACACCACTTCTGTGTTCAGGAACTCTGAAATTCCCTATTCTGACTAGAGTGTGTTGTCATTCCATGTGTATTTCAAATCCTAAAACCTGTTCTTTGCCCTCATCATAACTTCTAGTCCCTCTACCCTTCAGTTCTCTCCCAGGACATCACCCATACAATGGCTACACTCTCTTCTCTTTCCCATCTTAATTTTGTGTCCTTCCACCTCCCCATTCTCTCTTTTTTCCTCCTTCTAAAAATTCCCCATCCTTTTCCTGGCTACCTCTCAAGAAGTGGAAAGAGGATTCGTGGAAACAAGGGAGAAGAGAAACAAAGCAAAAGGCTTCCTGGAAGGTGCAAAATAATTCAGATGATTTATTGGAAGGTCAAATACCGGAGCTGAAACTTTAATACTTCGGCTATACGATGCAAAGTTAGTGGAAAAGACCCTAAGAAAAATTGAAAGCAAAAAGAGAAGGGAACAGCAGAGAATGAGTTGGATAGACAGTAGCATGGAAGCAATGAATGTGCGTACTTGGACAAACTGGGAAATAATGAGGGACAGAAAAAGTTGACATACTATGTCAGGGGCTATGAAGAGTTGGACATGACTGAAAGACTGAAAAACAGCAACAGAGCAAAATAACTTTTCTGCTCTCAAAAGTAATGGAATAAAAGTCCTCAAAAAAAAAAAAAAAGCAAACCTCTCCAAAGTAGCATTCCCTCTGACCCTAACAATAACCTTTTTGGTTTGGTGTGAAGGAGAGAATCATACCCCTAAAAGAGTATCTGGTGGACAGATAATTGGGCCTAGAGTCAGGAAATCCTGAGTTCAAATTAAGCACCTGGAATTTACTAACTGTAACCCTAAAAAAAGTTGTTTTACCTCTGTTTGCATTAGTTTTTTCCAACTATAAAATGAGAACAATAACAGCACAGAACTACCATATATAATAGCTGAGCCACTCATTGTCAGAAAACAATCCCAGAAGAATAGTGCTGTTTTCCACTGTAAATGGGTTTTCCCCATTCATTCATTCACTCAACATCCTCCTATTATCCAGATGGCCTGCCCCCTTTTAGTCGTGCCCTACATTCTGGAAATACTTCAGGTTTGCCTCCTGAAATGCTAGATGAATATCAGTTTCCCACATGGTTAAGGTTTTTCCTTGGCTCAGATTTTAGGGGATGAACTTTCTGAATGTAGTCTCTTCTCTACTCACTTTTCAACAGAGTTGGCTTCAGTACTATTTCAGTTAGGGTGTGCTCCTGGAATGCAGTTAAGCCTCAAACTGGCAAATACATAACATACCCAGCATCTTTGCTCCCAAGTTTATGTGATAACCAAGATTGGATTTTTGTTTATGGTGCCTTTTTCTAGGCATCTAAGTTGTCATACACTCAAGGAACATAGTAAGTATTGATTAAATATTTGGAATATTGAATTAGGTACCTGAGGCAGATAGGACACTAAACATCATCTTGGATTTCATTTCACTTTATAGATGAAGAAACTGAGGACCAAAGAAGAAAAATGATGTTTTCCAAGTTCATATAGTTGGCAGAGTTGGAATTTGAACCTAGGATATCTAAAACTAAACCTATCATTCTGTCTTTCCTGTACTATTTGAACAGAAAATCCAAATTTTATACTAAGATCTACCAAACTTATTGTGAAATATGAGGTCAGAAACTTTATGACTCAGTTCTTCTATCACCTCAGAGTTATTCTTACCTTATATAGGTTGTTTATTTATAATGATTAGCAAATTGACATCACAAAGGATCTTGAGATGCTCTTTAAGGAAAGAAAATTTATTGCCATCAATTCTCATTTTCTTTTTTAAAAAAGTAACTTGAACAGCACAGATTAACCTCCAAAATGAAATATATGAAGGGTATTCAAGTTTAATGATAAAAGGACTGATGAGCCAAAGTAGCTACTTATTTCTCCCACTCTGTTTTGGCCAAAACCGGGCAGGAAAACATGAATCATCTCTCCTTCATGTCCAGAGAATGGACAGAGAGAAAATGGAAATGAATGTCACTGAATACATATTACAGATGGCACAAAAGCTAGAAAGCTGATATTTTAAGAAAACTCATTATGTATATTTCCCTAATGTACATTTCCATTATACTATGATATATATTTTATTGACAGAATTCTTTTAAAAAAATAAAAATTCTTATGTTCCTTTTTTAAAGCTATGAGCTTCAAGGTTAATATTTTAGCGCTAATTGTCTTAGCAAATTGATCCTGCCATTCAGGTCAATATCATATACATTTGATTTAGTTTCATATTTTTACAATATTTAACTTTTAAAAAATATTTTCCATTCACTTTTCATCCATCGTAAATTGCAATCTTCTAATTACAAAAAAACATGTCTTCCGGTCCACATATCCTGCTTTCTGAGAATCTGTATCCTCCTTTTAGAAGGAGAAACACATTGTGTACTATTGGGTTTGATTTTCTCTTTTTTTTGGCAGTGAGTACAAATACCAAGATTGCTGTCATTTTCCCACACTTCATGATAATTGACTAAAGCAGTACTTACTGCAAGAGGAAACACCCAGTTAAATAGATTTCAGCAAGCAACACTGTGAACATTAGACTATTTTAATAGTAAAAAATTTATATTGAAGAATGATCCCTTTCATTTTTGAAGGGCAAAATTCTTTTGATCAAGTGGGTTATTTTCTGCTTAATTTTTCTTTGGTTTTGCTTTCTAACAAAATATTAAATATTCCATTTGTAAATCCAACCTACCCTGTCTTTTTTGGAAACAATTTAATTCTCCATTACATGTGTATTCATCTTTACTTTTAAAAGCTCTTCAGGAGATTTTTTTTAAATGAATTTTGCCTTTGTCTCTGTCTGTTTTCAGGGCTTGAAGCAATCACCAATGCATTTTAGTGTTTCTGACCTAGAGTTAGTCTGTATAGTTGGAGACTATTTTCAAGATATACAGCTGAGAGTTAAATATGTGGATTTTGTTAGATTTGCATATAAGGAAATGTCTAAGTACATTTGAACATCAAACACTTCTAAAAACTTTTACTATAAAAATCGGTTTCAGTAACTCTCAGTACATAGAGGTAGCCCATACCTTGGAGTCCCAGACCCTGGGTTCCAATGTTGTCTTTGATATTTACAACCTCAATGACATTAGGCAATTCACTTAACTTCCTTTGGGCTCACTTTCTTCAATTTTTAAAGTGAGGGGTTTTAGATTAGATGACCTCTGGAGTCCCTTTTTGGTCCATAATTCTATGAAATGTAATAATAAGTGATTATCATTTCCAAGAGTGCCACCCCTAGTTATGGTGTCCATTAAATTCAAGATGTTACAGGAGAAGTCTGGGTATAGATTCATACTTTTTGTTATCATCTTTAAAACCTGCTTAGGAGGACCTGAAACTTTAATTATGGAAATAGGGGCTACCTTTTCATGCTGCTATTTCTACAAGACAAAATCAATTAAATCTGGTCTACTGTTTGACCAAACAGTTTCAAGATTTGTTTTCCCCATATCAGTTCTAGGTAAAGAAAAAGTTATTTCTATTCCCTTTAAAAGTTGCCTTTAGAGTGCTTGTGCCTTGAACAGAAATATAGGTTTCCAGAGGGGAAACAAGTTCATTTCTCTGAGCATAATCAAAATGTTACTAATTTCCCTCTTAATGGCATTTTCAACACAATAGGCTTAGCTAATGCCCATTAAGAACAAGCTGTGATTTTTATCAACATCAGAAACTCCCAATGGATTTCTATTGCCAGGGATAACTCATTTATGTCTTCATAGATAAGTCCTAGAGAGTTATCCAAAGAAATTGGCCTTAAGTCCAATGGCTCTGATGTCTAATCCCTCCAACTCTAAGCCTTGGATTCTATCCATAATGCCACAAAATCTACACAAAGCTGAGTTAAATTATAATAAAGGCAAGAGTTTTACGTTTAACCTTCCCTAAGATGTTGGCTTTAAAATACAATAGTGAATTAAAAACTTGGTTGAGACTCTTTAGGTGGTTTGCTGGGTTAAGTCTTTATTCACAATTTTTGTTTTGCAGTTATTACATATAAACAGCTGGGTGGCCCAGTGGATAAAGTGGAAGGCCTAAAGTGAGGAAGACTCATTTGCTTCAGTTCAAATCTAGCTTCAGATATTACTAACTGTGTGACCCTGAGAAAGTCACTTAACCTTCTTTATCTCAGTTTCCTCAACTATAAAATGAGTTGGAAAAGGGAATGGCAAACCATTTCAGTATCTTTGCCAAGAAAAACTTGAGAAGGTCAAAAAGAGTCAGACATGATTGAAAACAACTGAAAAAACCCCAATAAAATATTGCATTGATATCTACAATTGATTCAACAAATATTTTGAAATTCCTTACTCTGTGTCTGAGACAGGATTTGAACTCAGGTGATTTACCAAGGATAACAAGCCCAAAGTGTCTGAGACAGTCTTTGAAAGCAGATCTTTCTGTCCCTGAGATCAGCTGTCTATACATTAGGCAACACTGCTCCTCATAAGTATAGACAAAAATAACTGTAATTCAAACAACTTATTTTATTGTTCAACAAATAATAAGTAACCTTTACATACACACATACACACATATTCAAATGTCTGGGGCAGATAGGTGGTACAGTAGATACAGAGCTGGGCCTGTAGTTGGGAAAATTCATCTTCATGAATTCAAATTCAGCATCAGATAGTCACTAGCTCAGTGACCTTGGACAAGTCACTTTAACCCCATTTGCCTTAGTTTCCTTATCTGTAAGATGAGAGGGAAATGGCAAACAACTCCAGTATCTTTGCCAAAAAAAATTCCAGATGAGGTCATAAAAATTGGATATGATTGAAAATGACTGAAAAAGAAACATTTTACACAAGGCTTCCTAAAAAGCACTATGAAGATGAATAAGACATGGTCTCCACACTAAAAGAGCTTAAATCTAGTAGGGGAAATAAAATTACCATATAAGGGTGAAAGTACAAAGTGTCATAAAAGAATATAAAGTCCTACAGGGATTCATGTCCCATCTAAAGGATCAGGAAAGTTTCGGAGAGAAGTTATCCCAAACCAGAAGCTTTTGGAGGGCAGAATCAGGCAAGAAGACATTCCAAGGAAAAGGAAAATATGAGTAAAAGTGAGAAAAATGTGGAATCTGTTCAGGAAGTTGTAAAGTACATTCAGGAAATAATGGAAGTTAAAGCTGGTAAGGATGGTGGAAAACAAAACACTTGAAGTTTGGCACGCCTGGGCAAAGAGTTAGGACTTTATTCCATACACAATGGGGATCCTCTGATAGGTATAAGTCATAATCACTCAGTGCTTTAGGATTATTTCCTTAGCCATGTGTAGGATGGATTGGAGACAAAAAAGAAAGGGAGATCAATCCAGACAAGAGTCAATTAAATCCAAAATAAGAGCGATAGAAAGGAAAAAGAAAGGAAGACACAGATTAAGAGATGCCTTCATGGAAGAAACAACACAACTTGCCAACTAACCAAATGTCAAGAGAAGCAAAAAATGGGCTTCTTAATTTTATTCAGAAGAGTGCTATCATTAATGCAAATAGAAAAGCCATGAAGAATTGTTGAGTATAGAGAAAAGACAATGAATTTGTTCAGGATATAGTCATATATTATGCACCCAAATGGTTCAGTGGAGAGACTATTAGTCTTGGGAATCAATATTTGATCAAATGAGATAATGTAAAGACTTTGCAAATCCTAGAGCATTATATAAATGCTAGTTGTTATTAAACACTTTTAAAAGTTTTGGAACTAGTAGGAATTTTGCCATATACAAAACAATTCTCTAACAAGTCAATCAATACATGCTTATTAAGTACCTACAGTGTGCCAGAGTCTTTGCTAAGTACTGGTACTTTGCTAAGTACTAAGTATAAAGAAAAGCCAATGACAGGTCCTGCTCTGAAGGAGCTCAAGGTCCAATGAGATAGACAAAATCCAAAGACTATGGACAAACAAGTTACACGCAAGTTAAACTGGAAATAATCAGGAGGGGAAAGCACTAGAATTAAGGGGTATCAGGCAGGGCTTCCTATAAAAGGTAAGGTTTTAGCTGGAACTTTGAGGGAAGCCAGGAGGTAAAGATGAACAGGGAGAACATTCTAGCATGGGAGACAGTCAATGAAAATGACTAAAGTGAGGAGATGGAAGGACCCAGTTATAGGAAGAGCAAAGAAGGGAAATCAATGATCAGTAGAAAGAGTGGTCTTACAGTGTCATAGATCAAAGTGAGAAAAGACTAGTGGTGGGGCTGGTAAATGTTCAGTGGGATAATTGGACTTAATTTAAGATTTCTGGATGGATTAAAGTTTTAACAGAGTCCTTTAAACCTGGATCTCTTTTGTGAAATGAAAAATTTACAAAATTTAAACACTTTTTTCCTTCATTTTCTAATAAGCTTAAGTCACCACTCTCACTTACATGAAATAATTGATTTTGGAAAAAGGAACAAAAGGAAACTCAATTCATGAATTTATCCTATTGCCTTTCCTGTTTCACATAGTAAGTGAAATTTAACCAGATAATCAGGACCTTCATATCCTCAGAGAATTGATACAGCCCAAAGCTTGGGCTTGACCTCTAGCTTCAAAGGGGAATAGAGTTTGTGCCTTGAAAATACAAAATATTGCACTCAAAAGACATCAGTCTACAACTGTGAGAGTGATTTCTAGGTTGACTGGGCTTAAGAGAGAATCTAGAGGGGTGGGAGAATGGGATCTAGAAACAGCTTGCTATTTTGCATTTTCATCACTGTCCTCTCCAAACCACTTTTAGCTCTGTAATTTTCTAAATAGGCCTCATTTTTCAAATACTATTCATTTATCATGGAATTCTAAAACTTATTTGCTTTTATTCTGTATGAAATTTAAGAGGAAATTACTTGGTATTTTCCCCCCTAGGTTTATTCTCTTTGACTTAAAAAGGACTTTATCTATATATTTTAATGAGGTCTCCTACAAGAATGTTAACACTGAATTGATCTGTCTGGCTACTACTAAATTCAAGATTTGACATTTATAAAGATATACAATTGAAAGATCAATAATATAATAAATAAATAATAATAAAGATTTCTGAGTGAGGCCCTTTTATCTTACACAGACAAGTTCTTCACTGGGGACTTATACCATCTAAATGAGCTAATCAAAAAACTGATCCTTAAAAATTATCTCTCCTTTCTCTCTCTCTCCATACCTCAGGTCCCAAGCCTCCCTCCAGGGTACATCCCTTCCCTCTTCTCCTTCTTTTTATTTTTTTAAACAGTTCTTCAACCAACCAAGTAACTAAGATATTATACAGAGTAAATCCTTGCTAATATTAAGTGCCATCTTGGAATGGCCAGTGGCCCCTGAAATTCCAATATCCTATTGAAGCAGATCTTGTGATTTCTTATCTTTTTGCTATATCCATCTTGCTTTCTAAGGCTTACCCCCCATAGTATTTATCTCTCATGTATTCTCAGGGCTAATCTAGGAGGGAATCAGCAGTGACAAGAGGAAAGGAGTAATAATGTGGAAATATGCCACCTCTTGCCATTAATTATATTCATATCTATACTAGATCCATTGGCTTTTGCCTAAGCATTCTTTTTCCCTCACAGGATAAGATTAGTAAGGGACACAGGATCATAGGAGTTTAGGAGTCATTCAGTTCAACCAGATGAGGAAATGGAGAGTCATAGAGTCTGACTTGTCAAGGTCACACAGATGGTAAATTGCAGAAACAGAATCCAAACACGATTATCTTGTATCCATATCCATTATCCCTTCCATGGTACTTCTCCTATCAACTATTTACTTTTTCCAGGGTTGAGAAATCACACCTCTCAAACCATGGGAATTGGCACAGAAAGCAGAACCACAAATTTTACAAATGGCGACACAGTCTGGGATTCCTCACCCCTGTCTGGCCCTACATCCCTTTCCCTTTCCTGACACACTCAACACAAAGAATCAGCTTTAAAATCTGCATCCAATGCCCTTCTTCTTACTCTCACCAAATAGGGAATATCAGGGTTGATAATTGGATTCCCTTCTTCCCTTACATTCACTCCCCATACTGGACAATAGTAAAAGCATCCCTAGAGACTTCTAAAACACCCAATTCTTCTAAGTAGATAAAAAGTTGGCAAAGTCATAAATCCTATTATGTGGTGGGTTTGGGGGGGGGGGTTATTACTCTCTAATGAGAGTTAGTTGAAATTCTAAGTGTATTTTTAATAGAAGCATTCTTAGATGTGATTAGATTCTAGAGCATCACACTATATTTCAAGTACATGACAGCTAAGGAAACTTTGGGTAACTGGTCTGAGAAAAAAGTCTTCCCATTAGACTATGAATTCCTGGAAAGCAGGGACTGTCTTATACCTTTAGGACAATGCCTAGCACAAAGTAGGTGATTAACAAATATTTACTGATTGACTATATATGAGAAAACATACAATTCCAACTGATGGAGATAAGCTTTTTTATAGTACAACATATTCTTGAATAGGAACATAAACTGTATGTGTTTGAAATCTCAATGATAATAATAGCTATGATGTATACAGAATTTTAAGATTTGCAAAATACTTTTCATGCATTATACAATTTGAGTCTCCTAGTAATGCTGAGAGGCTGGTACTGTTATTACCTCTATGTCACAGATGAAGAACTTGAGCTTGAAAGAGATTCCAAGGGGGAAGCTATCTCAGTAGATAGTGAGGGCTGGAGATGGAAGGTCTTGGGTTCTAATCTGGCCTGAGCCATTTCCTAGATTTGTGATCCTGGGCAAGACATTTAAACCCAGTTGCTAGTCCTTACCACTCTTCTGCCTTGGAACCTATATTTAGTATTGACTCTAAAACAGAAGGTAAGAATTTATTTAAAAATTAAAAAATTAAAATATTCTCAGTCTGAAAGGCTCTCAAGGTTGTCTTATCCATTCTGAGGCCATCCATTTCATTTTGAGATGACTTTAAGTGTTCTGAAGTTTTTCCTAACATTAATGACTAATTTTTCCTTTTAGCACATATAGTTCAATGACTTGCCAAAGCAAGTTGAAAAGAGAGTATTTGAACCCAGATATTTCCTGACTCCAAAAATCTTGCTACTCACTTCACCATAGTCCCCATCATAATGCATATTCTTAAGCTATGTGTCCTTTAAAGGGAAATAAAATGAGGATTGCAATCTAAAACAGATATGAGATATAGATAGTGACTTAAAAATTGAGATTCAGCATGACATGGTGACTGGACAAGTCAGGAAGACTTGGACTTCAGCCATGCCTCTGAAGGCTGTGGGATCTTGAGGAAAATCAATTAACCTCTCAGTGCCCAGACAACTCTCCAAAGCTATCCATTGTAGAATCTGCTGTGATATAAGGAGTTCTTCATTAGAAACTCATTTTATCAAAAAAATTACAGGCTGTCTACTCCTCCCCATTCCCCTCCCCCAAACCTTAAAAACAATCAAAAGGTTCTGATCTTTTGAATCCATTTATGAAAAGGAATTAAGCTTGCTTTGCTCATTTTTCCACTGTAAATACTACTGAGATTATAAATGAATACCTCATGAAATAAAACTAAGCAATAAGGATAGAAGGGAAACTATGAATAAGTCCATTTAAAAAAAAATAGCCATTTGTAGTAGTAATTTTCTAATGTGTTTTGCTAATTAACTATTTTGCCAATTCTTAGATTTCTTTATTACTTTTTGTCTTTTTTTATTTTATTTTAAATAAACTCTTATATTCACTTTTAAACATTTGTCTTTGTTGATTCCTAAGAAACATCACATGAGGTAATATATTTATTTTAAAGGTGGTGTTGGCTGTAAGCTTTTAAGAAAGATGTTCATTTCTTTAAAGGTAGTAAGGTAGATGTCTTTAATAAAGCATAGGCTAAATAATGTAAGCGAGCAAGAGAAAAGTATTCATTCTTTAGAAAAATACTAAGAGCATTGTGTCAAATTTGTTTTAACAGATTCTCACTATAACTCTCCTTGAAGGAAATGGGAGTTGTCTCTAATAATTTTCTGGGGAAATTGACCATAAGAATTGATATATTAAGAAGATGAATTTGAGGCCAAGGATAAAAAAGTACTCTGTGGGGTGGAGCTGGGAAGAACTGTTATCTGATTTTAACTGAAAATATTTTCTATTGTAATATTGGATGTTAGAGTTAGAATGAGAGAGAGAGAGAGAGAGAATGTTTTAAGGTAAACCATTCCCTAGAAGAAAATTTCCACGTTTAATAATTTTCCCTGCTTTCTATTCATTTCATCTAAAGAATTTACTAAATAGTTGGATGAATAGCCTTGTGTAGATAAAAGATGCAGGTCAGATTTCTAGGCCTCTGGAAAAATATTATAATTGGCTTGGGCATTAAGATAAATGCTAGATTCCAAGAAAAAACAAATGAATTTGACAATTTAGGGAGTGGAATGGCTACTTCATGGTAATGGTCCCCTCCATAAGAAATGCCTACCTGAAAGGATTCTGGGTAAGAAAAATAATGTCAGACTAAAGTACTTAGAAGCACTTAAATAAAAGGTGCTAGAGAAGGTCAAGGTAGTATTAAAGTCATTGTGTGATAAAAATTAACTCATTTTATTACTAAAAGGAATATAGTAAATTCAGACTTTGTGTATAGACTATTTGTATAAATGTTTACTTTTTTAGTTAAAATAATAAAACATTTAGATCATTCTAATAGCATTCAAATGTCTATAAGCAAAAGAAGTAATTTTTAAAAAGAACTTCTAAAATAAAGTTCATTTCTTATTACATTCATCTTACCAGGGAGCAAAGGTATTTAGTACTGTTAACAACAACCAAAAAAAAAACCTTAAAGAAAGGGTAGGCTGTTGGGGTTGGGTGTGTATATGTGTGTGGGTTTGGTTTTTATATTTTTTTTGTTTTTTTTTTTTTTTGGTTCACTCACCTTGTGCAATTTTGCAATATTTGCTAAGCACATGCTCGCTTCCTGTGACTTTAGAGATATGAAAAAGACCATAAATCTTCTTTTATAGTTGTCTTATCAAGCTCTGATTAAACTTTGACAACAGTTACTTGGAATAAGGAGATGAAAAAAGCCTAGAATGGCTGAACATGAACTTTAGAAGTATATATTTCCCTGTAAAGGTGATTGAAGAAAGCCTATTAATTGAGATGCTGTAAACCATTCAACAGTGAGTAATATTGTTAATAAGACTATTTGCTAAGCTCTGTGCTTTGTACTATGAAAGATAACTTTCTACTCTGAAAGGATTACCTCCTCATTCCTTGTTTGCCACCAATTCACAAACCCTCTTACCCTTATTTTATTCATATCTTTAACTATATTTATATATGTACAGTTATCTCTACTATTTGTATATCTCTATACATATATTTGTGTATATATATCATATATATGGGGATAATATGCTTATAAATAGTATTATTTTTGTTTATAAAGGACAGTATTTGTAATAGATAGGAATGATTAGTATATATTCATAGTTGTCTATGATAAATATCATACTGTCTGTGTTACTCTGGGCATGTCATTGAATTTCTCTTGGTCCAAAGCAATTTTAAGTCTGTAATTTGCAGAATAGCTGGGATCCTGCATTGGTAGAGGGAGTTTCCTCACTGGGAGTTCTCAATGGTTTCAAATTCAAATAGAAATGGGGTGGGAGGGGAAGGGAGCAATAAACTCTATGCACAGGTCCCTAAGACAATACTGGTGGATTTAAAACAACATATTAACATTATCTACATTCTGTTATATATTTATTTATTTTGTTAAATACTTCTTGATTACATTTCAAACTAGTTATGACTGCACTTGGAAATATTACCATGTATTTGACATCACTATTCTACATCAATGAAATCGCAGATAAAAAAACTAGTTTGGAACTGCAAAATATATTAAAATCTTATAGAAAATGCAATTACATTCATTAAATACCTACTATATCAAATATACTCTATTAGGTATATGACAGATACAAGAATAAGACCAGATTCCTCCCTCAAGAAGTTTCAAATCAAATCAAATTACTGAGAGGAATTAATAAGCTAAATTAGCAAAAGAAAAACTTGAAGAAGTTATTAGAGCTAACAACAAAAAATATAAATTCATAGGTTTTCTTATTTTTCTTATCTTTTATCAAGTTATTCAGTTTTTAGTCTAACCTATGATATATGTATTTATCTATCTAAAAATGTATGTTAACATACAACATATATTTATAAATGTGTGTTTACAGTTGGTTTTAAAAATAAAAAGAACAACAGATTTATTCTAGTCCAACCAAGTTACAAAGAATCTACAGATGCTAGATATCTAAGCTGGGAATCTAAGCCAAATTGGTTCCAAACATATTCTCTTTTCACTTGGGGAAAGAGGAGGATACATACTCATTCTTACATGTGTTTCTCTATGTGTGCTTTTGCTTGTGTGTTTATATTTAGAGTTAGGAAAGTTCTCCCAAAAATATGCTCACTATAAAAAAAGAATGAGATAGATTTTTGGACCCAACTAATGTAAGAATTTTCTTAGATACACATATTTATTATAATTACATATTTAATAGGTCATATATATTAAATTATTGTTATAATTTATATTGCATAATTTCTGAGCCTCAATTTCCACATCTATGAAATAATCCTATTCATACTCCCTATTTAGTCAATAAACATTTATACTTATGCCAGGCACTACACTAAATGCTAGGGACACAAAAAGATCCTAACTTTCACAGGGCTGCATGAAGCTCTCTAGAGAAAAATGTGCATTATTATTATTTGGAGTTAATAGCTTGGCATTTTTATTACAGCCACAAGACTATGGCATGGCATATGGGAGCTTTAGATATGTAAGTGAAGTTATGAGAGCATTAGGATTGACTGAGGAATTAGTATTGCTTGATGATGAACAAGCATAATAAAAAGATATGGCATAAGGATTTAGAGATCCTGGGTCTCACTTATTGGATATGTCATCCCAGCCAAGTGTCCTCTTAGCCTTGGTTTCTTCATCTATAAAATGGGGTTACATATACTAGATACTTCCTTCATGGGTTAATTTTTTGGAAGAAAATATTTTGCAAACTGAAATGGCGCTATAATAGGATCTATTTTATTTCAATGCTTTCAGGTATCTGTGAACTCACTGAAGTAGCCTAAATAGCCCAGATCCTAACCCATCCACGCTTTAAAATTCTGTGCAAATCTCATACATATCTTCTCCTTAGTCTTCCATAGAGAACTCAAAGTACTTAAAAGATTTTCTTCTTGAAGGCATCAACAACCATTGTATGTATTGCTTGGGGAGTATCTTTTTTTTTCCCCAAGAAGTTAGGTTATGTCAAAAGATTTGCTCTTTTTTTCCTTTTGAAAACTTTGGGGAGGGGAGATGAGTTTCAAAAATACTTCCACAAAGAGGGCATCTGATGCTAATAATCTTTTCTGTCTCTCATGACACTATTCTAGTCCACAACAAATCTTCCCTATCATGAACTTCTCCTTTCTCATAAACTGATTTATATTCTGTTGTAATGTCACATTCCAGAAACAACAAAGAGCATGGAGAGCAAACTCTGCTCTGACTCATGGATGATGGCCTATGAAGGGAAATCATCTTTTATTTTTAATTCCAACTACCCATACTCTTATTCAATCCTATGCCATGGACTCCTTCAGTAACATCCTAAATGTCTTTCTTATCTCCTGTTTCTCTTGTCTTCAATGTACCATTTGTACAATTCAGAGGCATTCTTTTTTTATTTTTAAAACCTTACCTTACATCTTGGTATTAATACCAAGTATTACTATTAAGTTAACTAGTATTAATACTAAATATTGGTTTCAAGGCTTCCTCTAGATATGTCTTATTTTTACATACTTGTTTGCACATTGTTTTTTTCATTAAAATGTAAACTCCCTGAGGGCAGGGACTGTCTTTTCCCTCTTTGTTATCCTCAGCCTTTAGTACAGTGTTTGGCACATAGTAAGCACTTAAAAATTTATTGTCTGATTCCATACTAAGGATAGATTTAGTATTTAAACAATGCTTCAATCATGTAACTAACTCCTTAAAAAATCTTTTAATTATTTATCATAACATCCTTTTAAAACAACTGGCTCCATGAACAGCCCTTTTCTTATTTAAATCTTAAATCTCATGCAGCATCTTATAAACACTTTAAAAATATTTCCTGACTAAATCATTAATTTAATTTTTAATTAACTATAATCAATTCAATTAAAATTAATATTAATTTGATCCTTGAGCTACAGGTAAAAAGTACAAGGAATCCATTCCCCATCCCCTGGTGGCTCCAACTTTGGGGGACAATTAGATGATTCAATGGATACACAGCTGTACCTGGAGTCAGGGAGACATGATTTTAAATGTGATCTTTGGCAGTTGCTATGACTACCATGGGACCCTGGGCAAGTCATTTAACCTCAGACTAACTCAGTTTCTTCTTTGTAAAATGGAGGTAATAATAGCATCTCCTTCTCAGGGTTATGGGGTGGATAAAGGCATAAACCATTTTATAAACTTCATAGTTCTACATAAATGCTTATCATTTTTATTATTGTTTTGTTATATATCCATCATCTACAGAGAATAAAGATTGTTTTTAATTTGGGGAGTTTAAAAAATGAAAATAACTGTAAAGTTTAAAAATCATTATCTACCTATGCAGTAGTCAATCACAATTAAAATTCTCTAATCTTAAGAAGCCAACTTGCTTAAAATCCTTCTAAGAATTGTATGTATATATGTACATATTATTGTTGTTCAGTAATTTTCAAATGTGCCCGACTCTTCATTACTCCATTAGTGGTTTTCTTGGCAAAGATACTAGAATGGTTTGCCATTTCCTTTTCCAACTCATTTTATGGATGGAAACTGAAGCAACAGGGTTAAGTGACTTGCCAAGGTCACAATCTAGTATATGTTTGAAGTCATATTTTAATTCAGGGGGAATCTTCTGACTTCAGGCCCAGTAATCTATTGGACTAGCTATATACAGTATGTATTCATACATATTTATTGCTATTTAAAAGCCTTTGAAATATGTTATATTTTTGTTTTGACTGACAGATCCCTGGAAACTGAATTCTTTTTGATCAATCAAGTAACTAAAAAAAATGTGTTGAGTGACTGCTACATGCTCTATGATGTATCTCCTCTTCCTTCTAATCCCTATAACAATTTGGACTTCTAAATTAGCTTCACTTGTTTCTGAAATGTTCATGGATCCATGTTTATTTCTGGTAGGTAATCAATGACCCACTTTAGCTGTACAGTAAATAAGGTCATTCCATAGGAACCTTGTAAATTGTAGACTTAAAAATCCACTTTATTTGAGCAACCCTAACTGAATGAGATCAGAATTTAATTCAGAAAATATTTTGGTGTTCTGATTTAGTTCTAATTCATTCATTTTAGAAAATAAATTGCTATGGTTCTGGTTCAAATTGATTAGCCAATACTGGCACGATTTCGATGGCAGATTAGAAAACAAGACTAGAGTCCAGTTTCCAGTTCTGCCCATTAATGCATTCCATTTTTTTTTAAATCATGGTTTACATTTCAATTTGGTTCAAATCTTTGTTTTAGATGTCATTCAGTTTCTGTTAGCTAATACTTTGTCTTATGATAACAATAATAAAGAGATATATAGAATTTATAGAGTGTTTTAAGTTTTGCAAAGTGCATTACTTTACATGTTATCTCACTTGAGTCAGTACCAAATGTCATTTCCCACAACACTATGTATTTAGACCTTTCCCAACATATTACCCACTCATTCCCTACAGAGTACTGATTGTCTAATGTTTAAACCTTGAGTATTGAGTAGGTTAGTGGTTATCATAACTGCTGATCCAGATGTCAAAATTCATTAGTGTGCTATCTGAATAATGGAATTTATTTTTCATTACAGGTGTTTTATTTGATAACCGAACAACTCTCCTTACTGAAAGAATTCCTTTTCCTTGCCAATTTTTCTCCCAACCAGGAACTTAAAAATGAAACTACTCAGCAGTGAATAGACAGATTGAACACAAGTAGATTTCATCTTCTTCAAATTACATAGTAAACTTTTGATCACAAGATCTAGGCAATGAGTATTGTGAATAATATTTAGTAACAGTAGTCTTAAACAACATACTCAAAATTTTATATTAATTTTGTTTATGCCCAAATAATACTCAAAAGCCTTTGACTGTCCCCCACTTTGAAAGACTTTATTTCCTTTCCCCAATTTCTTTCAAACTTGCCTATTATGAGAACACGACAATGAGTTGCCCCTATTCAACATTGGCCCAACTAATATTTGTTGGTAATAGTTGGGAAAGATGGACCAAATGGGGTGGGGGAAAAGTTTCTGATTTATTTAGGATAAGGAAATACATTAGCTTTTTAAGGTTTAATTTGATAAATTTCTCCTTAACAATTTCTAAACATATTGATTATGATTTCAGAAGTCTAAAGTCTTTCAAGTAGATTATAGTGGACATTCATAGACTAGATGGCCACTAAGGTTCCTTCTAAGTGAAAAAATTACTGTGATTCTGTAATGATGGCTGTTTTTAATAGGGAAAAGCTTTCAACTGAACTACAAAGGTTGGGGAGGGAGAATAATTTCTATAAAAGCTCCTACTCAGATTTTTCAGAGCACAGTGTTGATAATGGGTAAAGATGAGACAAAAGGAACAGGGATGCAGGATTTAGATGTTATGGTCTATTTAAAAATTCACATCTATTCATTGAAGGTTATTCTGTCAGTATCTAACAACATAAATATCCTAACCTCTAATAAAACGTTCAAATAACTCCATTTAATAATAAAGGAAGGAGAAAACTATGTGAAATGTTTCCATCCAGGAAAATTTATGTCTCTCCAACCACTCCTATGACCATTAGGTACATAAATACTGTGCAAAGATATTAGATTGGAACAAAAAAAATGAGGAAGAGAAAATTCTTCCCTCATCTCTTGTTCCAAGTCTAGAGAGTGCTTTAGAAATCAGATCAACTTTGGCAGTCAAAATGAAAACATACTTTATTACAAAGGTTTGAACTTGGTGTCAGGTGTCAAAAACATATACATTAAGAGATTATATTTCTGGCACTATTGGCTTAACCACCAAGAGTCCTGTGGCTGTTTCCTATGCCCCTATGGTGGAAACAATGCTATGTTCGTTATAGACAAAATATTTGTTTCAGCACATGGACATAAATCATATCAACCTTTCCCTATTCTATGCAGTTGTAAACAATTGGTATCATAAAGTCCTAATCAAGTGGAAGCATTTTGGTCCATTCAGATGAAGGAAATGTCTGTTTTAGACTGTGATGATTCCCAAGTATTTTTAAAATATTTGTTTATTATAATTATATCAAGAAGCTGTTTGTTTGAATCACAGCAGAAAAATATTAGATTATGAGAATGGTAAAAACATTTTTTGGTGTGGAAAATTCTAAGTAACTTTGCTGTTAACATATATAATGGAAAACATTTATACTTTATTGTAACAATCAAATAATTACTGAGCCCCTATTATATGTTACCAAAATGTAGAGGGCTACCATAACATGAAGTATGCAAAAAATTATCATTATTACTACTTTTAAGGATGAGGACTAGACCTATAATTTCACTAGTACATAGGACTACCAGGTGAGGAAATTCCTTCTGCTAATGTGAACCATCACCTTCTTTTCAACTTATAGTCTAGGGCTCTAAGTACTGAGAATTTAGGTGACTTGTTTAGTTACCCAGACAATATCTATCAATGGCTGGACTTGAATCCATGACAACCTTGCTTCCCAGTCAGTTCTCTGCTAGAGACATCAATAAAAGATGAAATTGCCATGAATTGTAGGAAAGAAAAGGAAGAGATATGAGAGACGCTTAGAATCTTACAAAATGGATAATCAACCTGTGAACTGATCAACAGTTTATAGGAATATTTGTCAAAATCTGGACATTAGGATATCCTGATTTCTAACATAATGTCATGCTAAATGATAGCAGTACAATGCAAATCTTCCACAATAGATCTTATATGTTGTATGTATATTGATAACAATGATCACTTGAAAAGAAGTCCATCAAATCATTCAGTACAAATTCTTCAGTAATCATGGCATCTGCTCCAGCTCAACTTTATGATGTCTAGTCTCTACCTAAACCTTTCTAGGTTCAGTGTAGGTTTCTCTCAATATTGTGTTCACACTTCAAAGATCCTACTCACCAGTTGTCTTTCAGTCAAAAATATGTAAAAGTTTTCTATTCCATTAAAAGCCCCCTTTTCTCATAGAACTGTACTCAGCTTTGCAAGGTAAGTCAATTCTTGGTTTCAAAGCTCTCTCTTTTGTCTTTTGGAAGATTACATTCTGTAGGAAAGGATTTCTAGCAGGGCATAGCAATGCAGGCTGGCAGCCTGTGATGGTGCAAAATCAAGATTCCACAGATCTTGGCTGGGTCAGGATTCTAAGTCAGCTGGAGAGTCATGTAATTCAAGAAGATGAAAGCTTGGATGGACAGGAAATGACTGGGCTTTGTACTGATGTTACTATGCTTGCACCAGTTCTTGAAACCTTCCAACCTTCAAATAGTACTGAACCCTATGTTTCTATAACTATAGGGGATCAAATATATGATCTTTTGGTAGATACTAGAGGCAGTAAATCAGTTTTTCAAAGTCTTCCTAAAGATTGTAAAGCTGTTGGCACTATGGAAGTGATTGGAGCTACTGGAAAACCAGAGAGAGTAGCAAAATTACAACCTAAAATGATAACTTTAGGTCCTTTATCAGTGGAGCATGTATTGCTTTGTATGCCAGAATGCCCCATGAATCTTCTTGGTGGGGATTTATTGTGTAAATTGCAAGCAACAATTTAATGTACTGACACTGGGGATATATCATAAGTGTATATATGTACATATGTATAGCTTACATGTATATACTGTATATGTGTACTAGATGTATATATTATATATGTGTGTGTGTGAATTATGTACATAGGCCACTTATATCTATTGTTACATGTATTTGCATAAGTGAGTTTAATGATTGGTTTGATTTTTCAGTGTAAAACTTATGCAATGTTGTGTCTAGTGTAATTTTCAAAATTTTTCTCTAAGTTTGATGTTAATGTAGTACAATAGTAATAGAATGTTCTGTATTAGCTGATAAAAGTAGCATTTTGAGTTTGATGTTTGCATGCATTTGTATTTGCATTTTTATTTTGATGTTATTTGCTTGTTGTGCTTTTCTATTATGTTTGACCTGTATTTTGAACTTTCTAATTGTATACTTTCCCCTTTTTCCTTTCCTTGATTAAATTCCTAAAATAGGATAGTATTAGATAGGATAAGATAGTTGAGTGTAGGTTGTTTATTATTTTGGGTAGAAATTTTATTTTAGGAAATATGTAAGTATGTTAAGTGCACAAATGCCAAAATACTATTTTTAACACGATTTCAGTTTTGTGCAAAGAGGAGAATGTAAGAAAGGATTTCTAGCAGCGGATAGCAATGCAGGCTGGCAGCCTGGGATGGTGCAAAATCAAGATTCCACAGAGCTTGGCTGGGTCAGGATTCTAAGCCAGTTGGAAAATCTATCTCTCAAGCTGGGTGGCAGACTAGAAGGTATGCCTAGTGGTCTCCCTGAAGAAACCAATAGAGGAGCTGCCAAGGACTTTGGAGTATCAAATTAGGTTGAGTGAGAACCTTCTCCCTTTTGGACCTTGTGAGGACGCTACATCTTGATCCTGTGGTTTGACCCAACCAAGGACTCTGGACTTTGTGAGAATCTGGTCCTGTGTACATTACTAACTACTTGTAGTTTAGTTAAGTTAAGGTTTATTTATATTTAATACCTGGGTGGGTTATTAGTAATAGGTACTCCCCTACTCCCCTTCCAATTCCTTTATCCTTGTTTAATTAAATAGCCCCCTTTTATATATTTTGTTAGTGTTATCCCTTCTGTTACCTTTCCCTAAAACTTTTACCTATAACAATTCCAACATCTCCTTTCATTTAGAGAAGTTGCCAAACATCAGGTCATCCTCACTCTGGTACCTCGGTATTCATTACATTTGCCTTTGCTGGAGCTGGCTTTCCTGGAAGCCCTCCTTCCCATCACATGTGGCCCTGTGGATAACTTTTTATATAGGATTGGTTTCTAAAACATCACTTGCTATAGTTTTCTACTGAATTTCTTAATCATTAGTAAGTATGAGGATTTTAGGCTTTTAATAGAATAGGTACATAGAAGCTGGGCAGTCAGCCTCCAGTCAGGTAGCTTCTTATGCATAAGTCCATAAGCCATCATTCTTGGCAAATTAAAAATCCATATTCATAATTTTCCTATATATTTAGTCTCACCATCCATGACTTTTCCCAGCCCCCAACTCCATCCCACATTAGATTCTCATTAAGTTCCTTGATCTCTTTCATCAGACGTTGATCTACTTGAGATTTCCAATTGATTTGCCCTCCCTCTCAGATCCTTGTTTTCAATGTTTACCTCTTTCTTTGAATATGCCCTCTTCACCTAAAGCACTTTCAAAACATTGACATCATATTACCTCTAACATTACATTACATGACTAAAAGTCGTGATTTTTACCAGGAATTTAAAGTGCTTAGCCCTGCTAATGTTACCCAATTCATTTATCCTCCTTGCCAAATTCTTCATTCCATAATCAGTCACATTATCACATCCCTCCCTATCTCCCCAAACTTTCTCTTTAGCCATGGATTGCTCTCATCATTTGCTTTCTCCATTCCTCTTCCTTCATTGAGGAACTTCCTAGAACTGAGCAACCTTGACCTCTTATAAGTTTATGTTCTATAAGTTAGCCTAGGCAACTGCTTGACAATCCTATGATTCACCATTCAATGGTACTGAGGCTCACTTTCTCAGAATCTTTTAATTTCTTCTCCTTAATCTCTCACTATCTTCTCCTTACCCCCACCTCTCACATTTCTAACAAACAACACTTGGCTGTCTTTATTAAGAGATTAATCCTGATCCTTCATTTTCTGCTTCTTTTACAGGTCCTTTCATAAAAGCCAGGCCAGATTTCTTTATCAAACTCATTTATCAACCTCAATATGTTCTTTATCCTTCTTCTGAACCTCTTTGATCTTCTCTAGTCCTTAAATAGCATATATATATATATATATATATATATATATTCCAAAAATCTAAACCCTAGGCAAGGGAAATGGGGGTGTAGAGTTAGAAAAGTGGGCATTTGTCAATAATGCTCCAATAATTGGAACATTATTTGGATTTGGATTTCCTAGTGGGATACACAGAGCATTTGCAGCAGCCTTAACCTACAACTAAAATGTGGAACTTCAGAAGCCAGTCTCATATAGGATGGCTCAGAATAAGTCTTATGTGATGATAAAAATCTAGCTGAAAAGCCAGAAGGACTGATGATAAAAACTCAGTCAAAACTAAATGTGTACATAAAAGTTCAAGCAGGCAAATGCTAACTTTCCTCAAGTAAAGGAAAAAACTCTTGTGAGCTGGATCTGGGGAAGGAAAACTGACCATTTCCCTCTCTCCCAGCTTCTATATGTCCCTAAACACATGGTGTCTATTTATTTTCTGTTTATCCTTTCATGACCCTCAGTGGATGAATAGCTAGTAATAGAATAGGCCAGATAATAACTTTGTGAACTTCAAAAGGCTAGAAAAGCCATCAACGATTCCCTCAGCAACTAGTCTGTAGGATATGCCAAAGAAGCTGGTAACAATAAGAACTTGGGAAGAGCCACTGCAGTAGCCAAGAGACCTGCCAGACTCAGCCAAGCAATGGATTAGTCTGTTAACATAAATACCAGCCTTTGCAAGTAGTCAGCCAAATCATCAAGAGAACAACTCATCCGTTCTTTCTTTCTGAAAACCAGACTAGCTCCTCTACTTTATCTGGGTTTTAAAGAACCCTAACCTGCCATCTTGGGAATCAATACAGTGTATTGGTTCCAAGGCAGAAATGCAGTAAGAGTCAGGCAATTGTGCTTAGGTGACTTGTCCAGGGTCACACACCTAGGAAGTATCTGAATTCACATTTGAACCCAGAACCTCCCATCTCTAGGCTTGGCTCTCAGTCCACTGAACCAACTACCTCCTCTTGTCCATTTTATTTTATTTTATTTTATTTTATTTTATTTTATTTTATTTTATTTTATTTTATTTTATTTTATTTTATTTTATTTTATTTTTTAAAACCCTTACCTTCTTTCTTTGAATCAATACTGTGTACGAGTGGTAAGGGCTAGGCAATGGGGATTAAGTGATTTGCCCAGGATCACACAGCTGAGAAGTGTATGAGGCCAGATTTGAACCTAGGGCCTCCCATCTCTAGGCCTGGCTCTCAAGCCACTGAGCTACCTAGCTGTCCCTTGTCCATTTTATTTTTAAAGGCTTCTTTTTTAAAAATGTAATTTCTCCTCTGATTCTTAGATATTTATTTTGGTGTTTAATTTTTTTATTTGTTAGGGGATATTTTTAATTGAATGCTCCATTCACTGATCTCTCTCTTCTATGTTGATGAAACTATATAGAGATATCTATCTCCAGTTTTTTGCTTACATTTCAAAGCACATTGTTTCTTTGTAATTGTCTTCAATGATTTTTTTTGTTTCTATAATTTGTTCTTTGATCCATTCATTCTTTAGGATTGTGTGAATTTCTAAATAATGTTTAATCTTATCTTGAAAGATACTTTTGTGAATCTAAGTAATGTTTTGCCTTGTGATTGGTAAATAATGTTTGATATTTTTGCTTTTATGCATTTGCTTATGAAGTATTTATGCTCTAGTACAGGTCGGTTTCTGTAAAGATGCTATAAATAGCTGGAAAACATATAGATATATTCCTTTCTGCTTCAATTTATTAATGTTGAAATATTTATTTTTACCTAACTTCTAAAATTCTATTTGTGTCCTTAACTTCTTTATCGCTTATCTTTTTGCTAAATTTATCTATATCTGAGGGGGATACATTGAGATCCTGAGTTATTATAAATATATTCTTTCTTCTTATAAATTAAATTCCACTTAAATATTTAGGTACTATGCATTAAGTGTATAATAATGTAAGCATAATGTAGTCTTCTCTCTTTTAATTTATCTCTTTTAAGGTTCCAGTCACCATTTTATTGTTGCTTTATCTGAGATCATAATTAATATCTTTTCTTTTTTGAATTTAGATGAAGTACAATAGATTTTTCCTTAGTCCCTTATAATTCAAAGTGAATCTGTTTTGAGTTTATTTCAAATTTGTTCTTGTAAACTAATATTGTCAGATTATATTTTCTAATGTATTACAATAGCCACTTTAATTCTAAATGGAACTTCATCCCATTCACACTCACATTTATGATTATTCATTGTGTGTTTCCCTATGCTCTATGCTTTTTCCTTCTCTTTGCCCTGGGTCCTCTTCTTTTCAAACAGGAAGAGGATATCAAAAAAGTGTGTTCAACACTAGTGATCTATATTTGATGCAATCTACTTTCAATTTTCTATTCTTCTGTTCCCCTTGTTCAATCACAAGTTCTTATCTTTCCGCTCCCCCTTTCTAAAGATGGAGTTTATAAGAAGGCATTAAGGAAAATCTTAACCTATTTCAAACTATCACTTATTTGCCTTAAACTGTTATTGTAGTTTGTCTTTCATTTTCAAAGAGGACAAATGATATCACAAGGCAATATTTTGACTTGTACATGAATTAGATTTAAGTGAGGTTGAATTGTTCAAAGTCATTAGCATCACTTTCTCTCTCAGATTTATTGAAGGCTAGTGGCAAGAGAAAAGTCAGGAAGACTAGTGACGACCTGGGATGTGGTAGGCAAACTTGTATCTTCAATGTTTAAACAAACTCTAAGCACTCTACAGTACTTGCTTCAGACTCTTTAATGGCTGTTGGAACAAGTTTTTTCTCATCCACCCATCTCACCAGGGAAGTCTTCACATGCTTTATTTAGGTAGACATCTCCCTAACTTACCTATGAGCTTGTGGTCCATTGATTACCCTCAACTTGGTTTAGCCTATCTGCTGACCTAAGTAAAAAATGAAAATATTCTTTCTCCTCTTCCTTCCTCTTGTACGATAGCCACCATGTTCTTAGGTTTTCAGAACACTGTTATCATGTTTTAATTAAGCTTTATGGACTAGACTGAGAACATTAACATTAATTGCACTATATATTCAGAGTTACAAAGAATTGATTTGCAAAAGCGCTTTTGGAACAAAAGACTAAATTAGTAAGTAAGGATTTCTTATCCTTCCTTTAAATTGTACTTGTACTGTCACTTCTACAAAGTGTTTTCTAATTAATCCCATGCTATAGAACTCTTTTCCTTTCCTCTGAATTCTCACTATTTTTATATGCATAGTACAAATGTACATTTCCTATATAGAGACATATATCCAAATAATAATGTATCTTTTTAAAACAAGGTTTTATTTGCCCAACCACAATTCTAACCACATACTAATTGCTTGATAATATTTGCTTAACTGAAATAAATTAAACTCAACCATTTCTGGATGCTGTTGTCTACATAGCCCCCAAAATACTTTACAGACAGAGTTCTTCACAGGTATTCCATCAATGTTGATTTAAACTATAACTGTAACTATAAACTATAAACAAATGCCTTTATGTGTCTTCCACTGTGTTAAGACATTTTGAGAGAAGTGAAAAAAGCATAAGTCCTAGTCTTTGCCTTAATGGAGTTAATTTATATGTCAGGAAGACAAGAAAAATGAAGCATTTGTGGGAGAATATAAACTAAATAATAATATTGGTAATATCAGAAAACAACATATGATTATCTACCAAATTAATTATATGGCTAATAAATGTTGAAAAAGTAGTTAACTGTTGAGTTATAGGAAATTGTTGTAGGTTGGAGTAGTAAAAAAAAGAGATTTCATGGAAGAGATAGTAATCTATGAAATTTGATACTTTCTTTTATTTTAAAAAATGAAATTATAGGTTTGCCATTAGATTCTAAATAATCTAAAAAGATAAATATTTATTAAGTATTGATGTTTAGTAGAATGCTATATATATATATTTTTAATTAAAAGGGATTGACTAATTATAATAGTATGGATAGCATATGAATAAGGATCCCCAATATGTGTCAAAGGGATTATAAACAGTAAAACAGACATCTACTTCAAGTTTTCTGATCCTCCAGCTTTAAAAAGTCTTCATTTTATCTTGCCAGGTCTTGATGCCTCCTAATTTTTTTTATTATACATTATCAGTAACCTTTATAACTCACTCAGAATTCTCTCAGAATTCCCTTGGATATGTCAACCTTCTCCTTAAAACAACATCACTCTAGGAAGAAGAACTATTACAGTTCCTATTGTTTCTAAATATTTTCTGATATGATACCTTTTTAAAATTTCTCCTCTGCTTCCAGGGTAGGGCTGCCATATATGCAAAAAAAAGAGCTACAGCTTATTAAACTGATTGTTGAACAACTGAAATAAGGAGAATATGTTGCTTACACATACTGGACACCTTTACAAGAACTGAAGAGGTTTTATTTTTACAATGTGTACTAATCCACTATTCATTCATTTACATTTTCACACAGTTGCTATTCCTGCCTCTGTTCCAATTTTTGTGAGAGGCTAGGAAAGAAACTCTAAGTATTAAATATTGCATGCTGTTTAGAATGACTATAAATAGCACCATTGATTCAAAGAACACACCTATAAACCCAGAAAAAATATCACACTCAAGCAAAGATTAATATTTGATCCAATATATATCTATATATCTATATCTATATATTTGAAGAGTCAAGAGTAAGAAAAAGTCTTAAGATCTCAAACAATTTTTGATTGTGGTTAATAGATAATAAATCTCCACAATTCATTTGTAAAGTCAGACTGTTGAATCACCTTAAATTTTTTCCTAGATCAAAGAACAGAAGGGAAGGCCAAGAAAGGTTACATAGTTATATGCCCAAGGCCACTGATTGAGCTATTATTCCCAATTTTATCTCAAAAATTCCTAAATGGCAGCCTTATGCTCCCTCCAGTAAATTATGTTGCTTTAATGATTTCTCAGAAGGTTACTTTTGGAGAAGCACAAAAAAATCCATGTCCTACAAATGTATAAAAAGACAATTTAGAGCCATTCATCTCATTGCTCAGTGATCTAAGATTCCTTTCACATTCAAGAGGTACCCTTACTACTTCAAAACTTGCTTTCATATATCCTGTCAATCATTTTAAGAGATTTCATCTGCCTGCTGGACAACAAGAACATGTTTTTATGTCTACAGACTCCTTGAGGGCAATAATCATGGGTTCTCTAGCACAGTACTTTGAAGACATTGAGTCCTTGATAAATGTTTTATGGCTTAATTTTTATTCTATAGATGACTTCAATATTTTTGAAGGAATAGAAACTATACTTCACAGGGCTGTTGTGAAGCAACTTAACATGCTGCCTAAACATGAACTGTAAACACTAGTTATGCAATAATTGTTTTGTACTATATAAATGACTATAGTTGGGAATGCCTTTGATGAAATGCAAAATTATACTAAAATGGCTATAACATATAATTATACTTCTGAAGAAGAGAAATGTGATAGCTTAAGATAACAGAATACTGATAAATTCTATTAAAGTAGAATAGCATGGAAAGATTTATATGAACTGATTGATGCTAAAGGAAATAAGCAGACCAAGGAAAACAATATACATAATGACTATATTAATGTATATGGAAACAAAAACAGCAACATATTAGAACTAAAGTCTAAGAAATTATGCTGGCCAGCATGGTCCTCGAAAAAATGTTCTGCTTTGCTGAGGTGGGAAACTACAAATCCTTATCCATATCCTGCCTGGATTGGAAACTGGGCCAGAAGACTCCTAGTTCAATATGGATTCAAATTGGCAGGGTTACTAGGTTTCTCAGCCTTTGTAGAATCTAACTCTCACTTGTATATATCTCTGGCTAAGATGTTCTCTGGCTCACAGAATATTTAACAATCCATGCTTCCTTTTATGTTACCTTATAAAGACTTAGAGGCAGCTAGGTAGCTCAGTGGATAAAGCATTCACCTGGAATCAAGAAGACCAGCCTCAGATACCTAGTAGCTATGTGATTCTAAGCAAGTCACTTAACTTCTCTTGGTCTTAATCCACTCAAGAAGGAAATTGCAAACAACTCTAATATCTTTACCAAGAAATCCTCTCCAATGACATTGGCATACTATTGTCCATGGGATCAGAGAGAATTAGAAACAACTGGACAGCCTAAAGACCTTGAATTAACCACCTGCATTCTTCTGAGAATGTCTCAATGACTTCCCACCTTCCTAAAGTATAAGCTACACCCCCAACTCCCTAGAAAGAAAATCATTCCTTAGAAGGTATCCACAAATATCTTCCTAGGACATCAAGTTTTTTACATGGACTCTTTCTGTCTTCCCTTGTAAGCTTCAGTGATTTCAGTTCTGTCAATGTTAACTGGTTCTTAATCAGCTCTTTTTGGCTCATGTTGGTTTCCCTGAAGCAGTTAAAATATGTTCACTAAAGCTGGATCAACCCTTTAAGTAAGATTTTGCCTCTTAAGTCATTGCCCTTGACTAGAACTACATCCTGTATTGCCTCTAGTATGGCTAATCATCATGAGGCCAAGTTACCATTATCTTTGACACTTACTTAGCCATGCTGTTTGTTTTCTGAAAGGGCTTCCCCAAAACTGAACTCTTCCTATATCAAAAGCTATGATTCTACTACCATCTGCCATTGGTCCTCTTTTGGTCTTCACCCTGTTAGTGAAGTGGAGCTGGTAGGCAAGTAATGATCTCAATGAATGCTCAGTGTTTCAGGGACCAGATCTAACTCTATCCCTCAGATATTAGGCAATGATCCATTCACAAGGACACCTCTGTTCTCTACTTCACTATCAAGTTGGCCTTTTTTAATAATTCAAATTAAATATATATACTTAACAAATATAGTAATAACAAAAAACAATTCCCACTATCAGTAAGAGGATTGTTTCCCATACAAACTTTTAAAAATATCTTACAAAAATGTTAGATAAAGACATACCTCTTCTAATTGGCAGGCTTTGATGACACTTCTATATCGGTATTCATCATAAGAAACACCAAAAATAATGTTTTCTTTAATAGTACCAGGCATGATCCAAGAGAACTGAGAACAAAAGGAAATCCTTCCGCTGTGCTTAATTTTGCCCTCTGAAGGTTCCAATTCTCCCATGATCATCATTAAAAGTGAAGTCTGAAAAATGAAAATCAGTGGCATTAAACTGAGACAGATGATTAAATACTTTATTGATAAAGTCCTCCTAAAGAGACTATAGACTTCATTCCTCATCCCCAGGATAGCATAGATCTACATTATCCCAAACAAGAATATTGGATGAATGGTTGAATGGCTGAAAAAGCATGCTTAAGTGTTTGTTATGGACAAAACTCCAGATCTGAGAAACAAAAAAGCAGAGTGGAGAGAGGGCCTGCTTTGGAGTGAGGAGACTAAGGTTGGAATCACTTCTCAGACATCTAGCTGTGGGATACTATATAAGTCACTAAATCTTTCAGAGCCCCAATGTTTTCATCTGTGAAAAGGGAATATTTGCTACTTACTTTATAGGGTTGTTGTGAGGAAAGTGCTATATGAAAATGAGCTATTGTTTATTTAAAGAACTTTCAAGACAATAAATATAACTGGAGAGAAAAGGGGAAAGGAAGGAGGGAGAGGGAGAGGGAGAGGAGCAGAAAGGAATGAGAGGGGAAGGGGAATGAGGGGGGGAGAGAGAGAGAGAGAGAGAGAGAGAAGAGAGAGGAGAGAGAGAGAGAGAGAGAGAGAGAGAGAGAGAGAGAGAGAGAGAGAAAGAGAAAGAGAGAGAGAGAGAGAGAGAGAGAGAGAGAGAGAGAGAGAGAGAGAGAGAGAGAGAGAGAGAGAGAGAGAGAGAGAGAGAGAGAGAGAGAGAGAGAGAAAGAATTGTATATTGGAGAATGGGTGTTGGAGCCAGGACAACCTGAGTTCAAGACTCCCTTCTGACTCATACTAGCTGTGTGACTCTGGGGGAGGCACTTGACTTCTCAATTTTCAAAGCAACTCTGACTAGAAGTTTCAAAGAAGGTGTCAACTTGAATTGGTAGAGGGAGTTTCTTCATCCAAGAATTTCCTATAATAGCTTTTTAGGAGCATTTTTTCATATCTTTTTTCTGATGACCAATAAAATAAAATAAAATGCTCTCTTGATTAGTTCCTCCTCTCCTTGATTAGTGCCTCTTCTCGTACGGAACCTTGGCAGATCCTATTTCTA
Organism: Monodelphis domestica; assembly: GCF_027887165.1. Taxonomy (NCBI): domain Eukaryota; kingdom Metazoa; phylum Chordata; class Mammalia; order Didelphimorphia; family Didelphidae; genus Monodelphis; species Monodelphis domestica. The sequence continues at coordinate 185,426,743 of NC_077231.1, read as the reverse complement.
AGACCTAGGTGGATTATTTGTAGGAAATGCCTGTCAGCTAGTGCTTTGGCCTTTCCCACTGTCATTCTTGCAATTCACATTTATCAGTTTATCATTTCTTGAAAGAATTGCCAGCGATTTAAATGAGGACAGGTCTAATAATTCAAAGGAAATCAGTAACTAGTAGCAACTCCTTTTGTGTACCATGACTGTTAATATAATTCAGAAGTAACAAAAAGAAAAACTTTATATGAAACACACTAACAACATTCTTGTTTGCAAACTTTCTTTTGGAATTATCTTTTCCTTGAAGCAACCTATATTTCTTCCATCACAATTTCCTCTTAAACAATGGCTATAGCTAGTGAAAAAAAAATCAAGAAAACACTTGGACAAAAAAAGAGAGGGGTAAAACAATGTACAGGGGAAATTATTTAGTAGGAAGGAAAATCTCATTGGTTCTTTCCTTATAAAATCCACATTATGGAGCAGAAAAATATCATTAAAGAGAATACTATAAAATTATATGGTTTTGAGTTAATTATATTGTATTGAGTTAAATAATGACAAACCAAATACAATCATTCAAACATTTTTGTGAGATTTATTTCCCATGTATCAGATAACAAATTCCTGAAAATACTACTAACAAGATTAGATATGTGTAAGTAATTGTCCTTTAAAAAAAATCATTGAGAGCCTTTTTACTTTCTAACTTAATTAAGTTTTAACTATCATTTCTATAAAATGTTTATTTGCTCCCGGAACAATGCCCTTTCATGGGAAAACAATAGCTTAAAAGCTGTTATAAAGTCACTTAATCTTCCCTTACATGCTTTTATCATGTATAAAATCTGAATAATCAGAGAAAAGAATTGATCCTCTAATTGAAGCCCTTTAGAGAAAGGAAGCAATATTGCTTCATAGCCCACTCCAATGTTCAATATGTCTCACTATTAAGAAATTCCTTCTTAAAGTCTAACTTAAATCTGTCATGAATTTTAAGTCTAATTTCACTAATTCTAGCCTGAGCTATGGGGAGCTATTGTTCATCAACCTCTGCAATAATGTGGATGCTTTCTCTATTGGATGCTTTTCCTTTGACTTCTCCCAAAGATTCAACATTCCTTGACACCTTCTCTAATGAAGGTTTTCTGTTCTCCACCAATATATTTTTCCCTTCTCACTCTTAAGCTACAGGACCACAGCACTATCTCCTCAACCTTCTTTTCTCTTTTTCTCTCTACCTTCCCTATTTACCTATGTTGGTTCTTTTTCTTTTAAGTGCTACCTGTTCCATAAAACCTTTCTTGATTTTTCTCCTTATTCCCAAGTTGAAACCAGGTTCACCTTCAAATTTTCTAAAAGTACTTGGTCTGCCTTTATCACACTCCATCTTTTATTATACTTATTTCTCTATGTGACATATCAATCACTCTAATGAGATTGCAAATTCCAGGAAGGCAGGTAATGTGTAATTTTTCATCTTTATGCCTCCAATAGTGTGTGCCTTCACATGGCATATATTTAATAAGCATTTATTGAGTCAAATAGGATTAAAATATGACCAGTATTAAAGACACTCCAGACTCCTCTCTAGACTAACAAATGTGGATCCATTAACTCTTCTTTTCTAATATCTTAAATCATGTTTTTTTACATATCATAAATTTATCTTTTTATACATTATGTATAAAGACTATATTACTTCTAACAACTCCTGAATGCTAGAGAAAAAAATCTAAAAAGTCTTATCAGCACTGTGAAAATTAACTTCTCTATCTTGTTCCTATTTTTTCTATAGTTTATTAGAGGGGAATAAATTCCATGAACTTTGTAAGGCTGCTTAATTTGATGAAATAAATGAAAAATTATTGCTTATATAATAGAAGAAATGAACATTTTAATATAGTTCATAAATTAACCATTGAATCAATGCATGTAACATGCTTTGCAAACCATAATGATGTCTGCATATATGTACATATGCACACACATACAAAATTTCATCAAAGTTTTAGTCCAATATTAATGAATTAAAGCTTAAGATTTATTAAGACTTTTGAGACACCCTGTATACACATACATGCACATATTTGTGTATGTATATGTATGTGTATGGATATACATGTTTACCTATTTATGTGTGTATACACATATAAATATATATCAGTCTTAAAAAAAAACTAGACTGATAAGTTATGGGAAACTATCTATATGGAAACTTTCTCCACTTAATGCCACCTATTGAAGTGACTCATCCACAGTCACCCAGCAAGTATCAAAGGCTATATCTGAACCTAAGACATATATTCTAAGCATGATCATATATCCATCTCACCCCATCTGGAAAAGCATCATCAAACCACCATTATTTTTATTGAGTTTAAAAATTTTGGCAAATTCTGTCAAAATGCAGATGGTGCCCCAATTCATTCCTGTAACAGTTTTTTTTTCCTTGAGGGTCTATTATGCAACCCACAAATATTAGGTAGCAGCTAGGTATCACAATAGCTAGAGTAACAGGGTTGGAGTCAAGAAGACCCAAGTTCAAATCTAGCCACAGACACTTAACTAACTCTGTGACCCTGGACAAACAACTTAATTTTATTTGCTCTGCTTCCTCATCTGCAAAATAAGCTGGAGAAGGAAATGGCAAACCACTCTAGTATCTTTGCCAAGAAAAATTCAAATGGGATTACAAATAGTTAGACATGAATGAAATAATTAAACAACCACCACCACCATCATGGCAGACAGTTGCTGTACAGGAAGCAAAGAAGTACAAGATAGAATCACTCTTGGCGTGGACTCCAGTTGATACCCTACTTTCTAATAATGTATAAATTTAGAAAAATATTCTGATAATCTTTATATTTGTGTCTCCCACAAGAACTTAAATTACTTCACCACTCATCATTACAAAAGAAAAATTAAATTTAAATGTTCCACTACAAACTGTTTTATATATTAAATTATAACACATCCTAGAGCCATATACTCACTAGAAAAAGAAGAAGGAAATGTTAAGGCAATCCTTGAGTTGCAACTATAAATAGATATAGCACAAATGTATAAATAATATTCATAGCTTACATAAATAAAGTGGAATACCTTGCCTGCCCCAGTAGATCCAGCAACAGCCAACAATTGTCCCTTTTCTATCTTGAAACTGATATTTTTAAGGACAGGAGTACCAAGAAGTGAGAAGTTGCTAAAGAAGAGGCCATTATCACCACTGGAAATTTTCACATCACTATTATTCTGTTTTGCCTTTACAAATAATTCTCCAAATCCCTGGAAAAGAATAAACAGAAAATAAACCACAGGCATATCTGCTAATTATCTTAGCTTTAAATTAAATGCTTCATAAGAGTATGATTTTGTAAGTGCGAGTACTCACTACATTTGTGCAGATTGACACTTTTTCATAGATAATACTCCATGTGTTACAGTGCCACCTTTACCCTCCAAAATCGCCTCATTACCAACAACTAAGCAATGAACCTTTCCAATCTAAAGTAGTTCAAACAGTGATTGACACCAGTCTTCCCCAAAGCTTAAAATCTAGACTTTTTCAGATTCATAGGACATATAATGACATGTGATTTCCCAGAACTCAGGGACTTTGGTGAGCTGCCACAGTAACATGTAAGAAAGGATCCTATGTCCTTTTACAATTTTTAAATTATTCTTAACTAGATTGTCAAGCAATTGAAAATGATTTTCTCTAAAATATTCATCTACATACAATGTAAGGGAATTCTACTCATAAAAACATCTCTTTGAGGAACTCAAAACACTAAAAATATATATCTTTTTAGAAAGAGCCTAGTTATCCTAGGCTCTCCACAAGGTAGAGCTGAAGGGAAGTAACACTATACCCAGACCAACCTGGAACAAATCAAGAGTAAATGAATGAAGATTGACCATATCTGGCAGTTCCCTGACACACACCTGGTTCCTTTGAACTTCTAGAGGGAGCTTCATATACACACAGTTAAGATAAAATAGCTGACTTTCCCTTGGGTGCCTCACTTCTAACTACATTCTTTAGATGATAGATACCAAGGAATTGAGGAGCTAAGGGAAAGAATCTATCTTTTTTACAGGTTGGAATAGGATTTGGAACTTCTAGTCATAATGAGAAATACATGGCCTAAGCTGATCTTTAAATCAATCTATACATTTTCAATAGATAAATAAAAATGAGAGGATAGGGGGTAAGGGGGGGAGGAGGCACAGGTGATTCAGAGGCTAATAGGTTCCAGCCTAATCCTAGATGAGTAAAATAACTGAAATGATGACAAAAGGTATTTTTTTTCTTGCTCTCTTTCCTGCTTTATTTCTGGCTCATATTCTCTAGGCAAACCAAATCTAAATGACAAGAAAATACATTGCACAAATAAATGAAGCTCTGAAAGAGAAAGTTCCTGACACTATTCTTCACTGAGACAAAAAATATTCTGTAACAGAAAATACAAAATGCTATTTAAGGGATCAAAAAACACTAACAAATAATAGCAAAATTTCCAAATTGAATAAAAGCAAAGGATTAGAGTATTTAAAAAGCCATTATTTTGAGCATTTTTATGGTGTGGGGCAAAATGTAAGGGAATGGGAACAAAGTCATGGCTTTTATTTTAGAGTCTACTACTTGGCCATGGGATCTTGAACAAGGAATATCAGCTTTGCAATTTCCTTTGTCTACAAACAACATGTAACATGTTTTTGACATTTTTAAGCTGTAAGGTTTTTTAATTCAAAAAAATTAGGGGAGTTGGTTAATTTCACTTCTAAAATTATATTATGGTTATAGTCCTGCCATCTTACAGTATAAATACAAAATCTCAAAGATCAAAATGTTTAAGTATTTGAAGCAAATAAGTTGAAAAATGATTATTTGTTGTTTTTGTTTTTGAATCCTGACCTCATCCCAGAATGCTGTTATATTTTCCATCATAACTTCTGTGGTTGTTAAGTTATATTCCAATGTTTTGTATTCTTCTTTTTGTAAGAAATCCTGTTTATAAAAGAAAACAGAAACAGTAAGCAAATGACCAAAACCAACAATAACAGAGGCCTACCTATTTCCAATACATAATTATATAAGATCCTTATATAGATACTATAATTTGAGACTGAAGCTTCTTAAATATTATTGCCCTTTCAGAACCTCAATAGCTAAATAGTTAAACCCATATTGCACAATTTTGATATGAAATATTAAATTATGGGAAAACCTTACTTAAGCCTAAGAAATTGTCAGTAAAATACATTTTTGTTTGTTTACAAGGAATGGGTTCTTCTTTGATATATACACATCCCACAATGATTGACTATCTGAGGAAGCCAGCTCTACCCAGATGTTTTTAACCTTTATTTTTTCATGGATTCAATGGGCAATCTGGTGAAGCCTATGCATCCCTTCTCCAAAGAATGTTTTAAATGCATAAAGTAAAATATAGAGATTACAAAGGAAGCAATTTGCAATTACAAAAAAATGCTAACAGTCACAGAGTCCAGTTTAAGAAACCATGCTCTATTAGGTTGTCAGAGCTGAGGATGGAACACTGAAGAGGCAGAGAACCTGATTCCAGGAGTGGCCACCCCAGGAGACTATCCTGAGTCAGAAAACTACAGATATGACAGCACAGATGATTTTCCTGACTAAAAGTAATTGTATTGTTCCCATCTTCCAAGAAAAACAAAATTCATCACTCAGGAATTAATAGAAATCTCTTCATCCTCCAGCCACGACACTCAGACATTGGAAGTACCCTTAGCCCCTATGATTTTTCCTCTTAAATGGGTGACTTCTCTAAGGACCTCCATTTAAGAAGGATTCTCAGGCCTTCCATGTCTCATTCCTCTTCAGGCTCTCTCTGATTGTACTACAGCCATCTTGCCATGTACTGTGTACTACTGTAGGGATCTCTAGCTCCTAAAACCCACTCCCCAAGTCCATTTTCAGCTTTCTTTTATGTGTTATCTTCCTCCTTTAGAATGTAAGCTCCTTGAAGGCAGGGAATGTCTTTCATTCTGCTTATATTTGTTTCCAGTTTTTAAAATGGTCCCTGGCATATCTTGCTATTCAATCATTATCTTCCTAATTCCATATGAAGTCACAGAAATTGTCATCTCTCTGTGCATTTATTTATAGCTAATGAAAGACAGTGTGATTCAGATGAAAGTACATTAGATTTGGAATCATAGGACCTAGATTTGAATCCTGGCTTTCCTATTTACTGCCCATGTGAAGTTGGGGTCACTTAATTTCTCTAGGATTGAGACTCCCTGCCTGAAAGATGAAGAGATTGAATTAGATGACCTCTAAAAAAATCTATTTAAAAAAAAACTTCTTGGTCACATGGTTTGATGGGGATATGACTGGGGATGTAGATTCTAAATGATCAGTCTAGTGCAAATATTAATAATATGGAAATGGGTCTTGACCAATGACACATGTAAAGCCCAATGGACTTGCTCATTGACTATGGGAGGGGGGTGAAAGGAGGGGAGGGAAAGAACATGAATCATGTAACCATGGGAAAATATTCAAAATTAATTAATTTAATTGATTAATTTAATTTTTAAAAAATCTACTCAACACTGTGCTTAGCAAAGTGCCTGGCACATAGTAGGAGTTTAATAAATATTTACTGATTGTCTAAGTCTATGATGCAATGAAACTAGAAAGAAGTCAATTGTGTATTTTAAAAGTTAAAAATTTATTACATGTGTACTTTAAAACTTCTCTCAAAAGGTGTCAATTGTGCCATCAATGCTGGCTTATGTGAATAATTTGACTTGATGTACAAGGCCATTTTGACTCAAACTTAATCCTTTCCAACAATATTATTTAGGAACATTTTAACAGAGGTTGTGGCAGGTAAAATTATGTCTTTTTCTAGTTATTTTGCCACCAATCTGTGTAAAAATTAATAACTCCATGAGGATCCACAGAAAAGTCTGTAGATTGATAAAATAGCAATCCCTAAACCACTCTGCATCAGTCAAGATTTCCAATAGCCCTTTGTGCAGAAAAACTCACCGCTATTAAGAACAAAGGTGATGAAAGGCTCATGGCCAAAGATGCCCAATTAGTAAGACAGATCCACTAAGCAAGTTTAGAAATGCCCAGAAAGTACTGCACATGTAGTTGTTATACACTACCTGTATTTTGTTTATTGCTCCAAGAGAATCATACCAGGTTTGTACAGCCCAGGGAAACTGCCGAGTTACTGCCATTCGAAGAACAATACAGAATGAGATGGTTGTAAATATTTTTCGCAGGATAATTCCTTTCATCAAGGCATAAGGAAGCACAGCTAGAAATACAACAAAGAAACCTGAGAAGAAGAAGGCTGAGCTATTGAAGTATCTCACATATGCGGCTTTTCGGGTCAATTTCAGTTCAGTTCTGTAAAAACAAAACAAAATAAAATGAATTTGGGGTAGTATTTCAGAGTTGCAAATTTTTCGCATCTTGGAATTTAATCTCAGAATGTTATATTTTTTCAAATCATCACAGTGTCTACTACATTGTAGGAGTTTGATCAAAATCTTATTCAACTGAGTAGACAATTGGTGAAAGGAAGTAGTCATATCCCCAAATATTTCTGAAAATCAAAGAGGAAGCATAATTTATACAAAGAATGCTATTCTTAATCTAAAACTCAATTCAATTAAACAGAATTTCATAAACAAAATTCATCACACATTTACCATGCAGTGAATTGAGGTTAAATATAAAAATAAACCTCTCCAGTTTCACATAAACAATTGGTACACAAGCTAATATTTCTACCTTTTATTTTGTTTTATTTTTTTGACACACTCATTTTTAGAAGCAATGATACTTAAATAATTGTGACTTAGGTTCATATCATCAGATATATCTCATCTAAATTGCTCGACCGTTTCAAAGAAGCTTCAAAGTAGAAGTGTTGTATCGCTGGAAAGTAAATCTGGCCTAATATTGTCAACTATGTAACTACTCTTCTTAGAAAGGAAAGTTTTCATATTAAGAAAAACAATTTCTTTAATTCTGTTCACTATTAGTATTCTCTTTTATTCTAACACTCTATTTTGAGATAGTCTCCAGATACCCTCCAAAATATGGCTTTGAATTATAAATGAAACTTAAGCACAGGGCTACTATACACAACAGATAATAATTTTTTTTATTTACCCTGAAACTGTCACAGATGAAAATGTAAATAAATGTAGAGCTTGGATAATAAAAAGGTATATTAAATAGATAAATTTGGCATGTTAAGAGTACATCCTTAATTAATTTAAATTAATCTAAAGATGATAATTACAAGGATAATTATTGTGGTTTCCCATAATACATCACTTTTATTCATTGACAGAGATATGATAATTGACTTGATCATGTACTGGTCTGACTTTTTGAAACACTTGTAACTAAACATAATTTTAAAAAATAAATTATATATGTAATTGAGGAAAATTTCAATGTATAACTTTTTCCAGAAAGTTTTAAGAAGAAAGTCATTGATACCATGTTAATAAAGATATTTGCATTTACTTATGACTCAATAATTTTCATATACAAAAATAAAATTTTGTTTAAATATTGTCAACATTTTTTACAATACTAGATGGATTTTAAGATATTTTAGTTCACTTTCTAAGCTATCTTTTGCTAAGTTAATTTTCTATCTCCCCAAAGTCTTTTAGTACTCTTACTCAGAGAACAATTTGAATATTTATACATTAGAGATGTTCTAGAAGGTATTGGAATAAATGTCATAGAACTCTAAGTTAAGACGTGAAGAGAAAAAGACAGTACTAATAAAAAGTATCTCAACGCTGAGTTCAACTTTTGGATCCATATTGCTCAGTTCCCACAAGAACCTACCCCACCCAGCCCTGGTATAAAGAAAGAATTTTGAGTCTAGTGTCATGTGGCAGGTGGAAATAAAGGAGAAGAGAAGTCAGGAAGACAATGACTACAGGATATTTTTAAGGAGTGCATAGAAAGAATATGAAAAGAAGAAGAGAGAAGAATGGGTGGGGAAAGGAAGAAAGAGGAGAAGGGGTAGGGGTAGGGAAAAAAAGAAGGAACAATGAAGGGGAAAGCACAGGTAATTTTGAAAAGATAACCAAAAGAAGAAGGGAGACAAAATTTTTAAAGATTATTCTCCAATGAGTAGTATTTTCATTGAAATCTGCTTATTACATATGAGTCATAAAAATACTTTATCAGTATCTTTTGAAACTAGAAAGTGATTTTATGACAGAAGTGCCATAAAATAATAATTGTGCTTTGGAGCTCTCTGGCACTAAGGCTGAGTTTAATCATTCTACTGCCCTTCACCAGAGCAATTTCTCTCAGAACATTTTATTTGATCTCTCTGGTACATGCCAACTATTTCCCATACTTACGTCAGTTCAAAACATGCCTTCCGTCAGTAATTTCCAACCTTTTCAAGCAACAATTTCATGCCAGATTAAGGAACAAGATTCTATAAGCCACAACTAAGCATTTACTTTGCCAAAAAGAGTCAGACAACTGAAATGACTGAACAACTACAACAAGCATTTACTATTAGAACTGTGCAAACATCAATTGATAGTGGAAAGGATGAGTTCCACACGATTATAGAAATAAAGCTGGAAGGATCCAACCCTCTCATTTTATAGATGAAGAACTGAGGCCTACAGAATGATTTTTCCAAGGTCATATAGCTAGCAAGAATTTGAAGATTTTGAACCTGTCTTCTTGACTGGTAGACCTAGCACTCTATTCACCACAACATACTATTTCATCTTTGGTACTAGAGGGAGAAATAATCAAAGCCAGCAGTAGGGATCATCTAGCTGGAATTTATCTTTGAGATATGAGAAAAAGTATAGCTAATAGCCAGTAACCATGCTAACAATTCCAGCACTAATATATCCAACAGTAATGAAGATCGTGATTGCCTAATCATTGTTACTTCCACAAACAATTCCTAAGGCCTAAACAAACTGCTATGGTATTATAAACCTTTTTGGATGGTGGTGAGAAAAATTCTGTGGCTTTCCTGGATTTTTTCTTAAATGGCATAATAAAGGGAAATGACCAATAACCATGTTTGGGAAATAGTACACTTTTACTCCTTTTATTTACATGGCAGAGGACTTAACATTTCACCTTTTCTTTCTTGTTGTTCTAATCACACACCTGGAGTTTAGTTTTCATTCCCATCTAGGTGAATCAGCCCCTTGAATTCCAGGTAACCCATATTTAGCCCATCCAAGAAAATATTTTTCTTTTGGCCTATTTTTCCCTTTGAATTTTTGATGCAATATAGTGCCTTAAATCATTGGTCTCTTTTCACCAATTTTCCTGAATCAATAAGTCTCCCATCATTCAATTGCCTAATTTTTAAAAAAATTTCAAATTCCTAACATTTAAGGAACAAGGCCTTTGAATAAGGGAAATTGACCTAATATGGCTTGGAAAATATACTGGATTAATTTTTTGCCAAGGGTTGGTTCAACAATCACTCCACAGTCTGTACTGTATGTCTTCCCTGGATGTAATCTTGAATGATCAAAGCAAGAAAGTTATTTGAGGTGAAGCCAGAGAGGAGCCCAAATGCTAAGTACAAGTGAGTTTTGTTTTGTTTTGTTTTGTTTCATTTTTTTATGAAGTACTACAAGTGGATGGGCAATGTGGTATAGTGTATTGAACTTTGGCCTTGAAGACAAGTTCAAGTCCTACCTATGACACACACTAGCTTTTTGATCCTGGGCAGAGGAGATAAACTGAGATTAAAGACTATTCTTGTAGAAAATGAGATTTTAACTGAAACTTTGAGGAAGCTAGGAGGGACTAAAGATTAGGAAGAATTCCACTGTGGAAAAGCCAGTGAACAAGCCTAGAGATAGCGTACCCTATGTGAGAAATAGCAAGGAAGCCAGTATTACTGGATCATGAAGTATATAGGGATAGTAAGATATTGTTTATCCTTCATTTTTGAAGAGGATCAGTGACATCACAGGGTGAAGTTTTAACTTGTGTATGAATTGGATTTAAGTAAAGCAGTTGCAGTCATTAGCCTCATCTTTCTTCTAGAATCATCCAAGTCCAGTGGCATGACAAAATTCAGGATACTTAGGGTAGATAACCCCTAACTCACCAAAGGGTTTGTGGCTCATTGGTTACCCTCAACCTGGTTTAGCCCATCTACCAAAATGGTTTGCAGGGGTGTAGTCACTGCACATGCTATAGCTTCTTGGAGCCAAAGGTAAAAGTTGGGTGAAAGATAGACAACAAAAGAGAATGAATAGCTCTGAAGAGAACTTGGCAAGCCCTCATACTATAGGTGCTAGTTATTCTTGAATACCTATATACTGCAGTTCTAATAAAACATAAGAAAGCTGGAAAGTTAGAAAAAAGAAATGATACCCTATTAGTGATTTTCATTAATGAAGCCAAGTTAACTTCAAATGCTTAGGTCAATAGGTCTGAATGCTAGGACTATAGGCTAGGAATTTTGCTTCCATAAATTGCCATTCTTATTTTAAAGAGCAAATACACTTCACCAAAGAGATTTTGTATTTGCCATTTTTTTATAAGCCACTTAATTGTCCATGAAAGCCATTCTTCAAAGACTCATGGCATTTTGTAGATGATCATTGGTCTCAAAGGTTATGACAGAACTCAATTTCTAGGGAGACTTATCAAACTAGAAAAACTTGATCCTAAAAGCCTAAGAAGAACCTAAAAAAAAAGTGCAATATTCTGCTTATTTCAAAAAGTCAATTTCAAGAGGATTGAATTTTTGTTTATTTGTTTATTTTGTCTCATTAACTCATCAAAACATCTACTACCATATGGAGGGATTAAAGTCTACATCAATGGCAAAAATTTGTAATGATGGATGTCATCATAAAAGATCAAAGCAAAGAAATTACATAAAATTATGGATCTTGAGTCAGTACATAATCAAGGACCACATAATCATAATGAATATTTTCTTTTAACATGTATTTTCATCTATTTAGCCATATAAAAGACATAAATAAAATTAAGTTTTATTAAATAAATAAAATTCACTTGAATCTATTTTACTGAACCTCAAATTTAATCGTATAACTAAGTGCTAATCCAACTAGCAAAATGAAATGGGAGTCAAAATATGACAATTCTCTAGAATTTGTAAATGTTTTGGTGAGATGAAGGTATTAATTTTGAGATCCTTCAACAAAAGCAATCCTGTTAATATCTAATTTACTGTATTCTGAATTGTTTTTTCCTCACTTAGATGGTTTTAAGGAGAATGATGTGGCAGCCACTTATTTTACAAATCTTGTTTAAATTTTAATGAATAATAATTATATTCAATCAAGAGTCATCTACTGTATAATTCAATGGATCTGTAATACACTCCTGTGTAATTCTTGATCAGAGATCCCCCATAGAAGATCCACATAAGACTAGAGACATTCCTCTAGAGTAATTTAAATTTCAGAAATATTACAGCACTTTAGCTGTCCATCTGTTATACTTTGCTTTCATCACATGACTGGCCCATTTCCTTTTTTACTATATATTTCCTTAATAACATATATCTGTTATGTCACTTCTCACTTCATCTATGTAGGATAACATTGGAAATTGGCTTTAGCCTACTTGTACTGACTATGGTTCTCTGCTGTTCTTAGAACCCCCTGTACCTTTGGCTCTTCAGAAATCAGTGTTCTACGAGTCAACTATTTAGCATTGCCAAGTGAACATTTGTATTGAAGATATGGAGTTTTGCTTTGGAAAACATTATGCTATTTTCCAAATGTGATTCTGTCTGCTCCCTTCCTCATTTTCAAATTTAGACTAAGCTTATTGTCTATCAGTCCCCAAAATGTGCGAGATATCTATATGTGTATGTACAAACTTGTGCATGCATGCATGTGTATGTGACTGCTATAGAGGATCACATATGAAAACCTGCCGCTTTCTCATATTTTCACCAAGGATACCTTCAATACATGTTCATGCTCATAAAGATTTTATCAAGATAGAAAAAGAGACATGTGGGAGTAGTTGAAGATATCATCTCGATCACCACTTCTGGTGATTTCTTCCCCTCACATTCTAATGTGAAAAGCAATCTCTAAGGGCTCTTAAAGTCATTTGCCTCCAATGTGTGTAGCTAGCTATATATACTACATGCATGTCAGTTGTGTTGCTATTCCCAACTGTATTCTTAAGTGAAATTTCAACTTGTGTCAGTCAGTGAACATCATAGATGTTGATTTCATTTGAATGTTGGATTCACTTGGATCAATCATGCAATTTCCTCCAGTTTCTTATCTACCAAAATGGAAATTTGTATATAAGGTGAAATTATTTTTATGGCAGCATTTTTCTTGTGCTCACAATGAGCAAGATGGCCTTACTGTGTGTTTTGTTGAAGTCATGTTTTTGAGTTACCTTTGGGCATCAGATTAAACTAATTCCACCAACTTCTTTGACTCTCCAGGAAAAAAAAATCTATGAATCCAACTTTCAATTTAGTTACAATTTCCATTCCAAGGTCATAGGATTATTTATCGAGAGCAAGAAGATACCTCAGGAGTCAATGAGTCAAACTTCCTCATTTTACAGGTAAGAAAATTGAAACTTAGAGGTATTAAGTTATCAGTATCACAGATTGCTAGTGTCAGAAGAGGGATTTGAACTCAAGACTTTATTTCACAGTAACACAATATATCAATTCACTGGTCCTTAAACTAAGATATTCAGACAAATCTACAATTAATGGTTATAGTCCATCTAAAAACTATTTGATGCTTAAATACCTTATGCCCCTTTGCCACTTTTCTGCTATCTTCAGTAAAAGGGGCCAAACAGAACTGAAGATTTTTTGTTGTTGTTTTCCTCATTTCTTGGCTAATCCTTGCTATCATACCCGTGTGTACATTCTGACAGAATATACCAGGGGTGAATTTATACTACTGAATGGGAAGTGATTGACCAAAGAGAAACTATCTTCTGATCTTACCAATTTAATAAGTCTCATATAACTTTAAGCAGGTGGAATCTTACACATGTCTGGACAAGGAATATTAACTATTTCCCAATAATTATATTGTTGTTCCATTTTTTCAGTTATTTCCAAATCTTTTGTGACTCCATTTGGGGTTTTCTTGGCAAAGATACTTGATTGATTTGCCATTTTCTTCTCCAGCTTATTTTATAAATGAGGAAACAGAAAAACAGGGTTAAGTGACTTTTCTGTGATTACCCGCTAGTGCTTAGGCTAGATTTGAACTCACAAAAAATGAGACTTCATGTCCCCAGGTCTGACACTCTATCTACTGCACCACCTAGCTGCCTCTCAAAATTATATAACTTCCTAATACTAAAGGCATGATTAGGTCTCATTTTATATCCAAAACCTAAACATGACTATTATGTGACCTCATAGTATTTGTTATTTAGTTAAAATGTTGATTGCATCAATTTTTAATAAAATTATCATGTGAGTATAATTTATTTTATTTAATAAATTTTATATTAAAAATCAAAATTGCTACAAATCTGGAAATTTTAATAAAAAAGAAAATAACTTACTCTCTTATATTTTCAATCATATTTTCCATTGCCTCCTCCCAGCAATATGCCTTAACAGACTGTATATTGTCAATCATTTCTGAAGTTATCACAAGTCTTTCATTTATCTTTCCTGCTCTCCTTTCTCTGAAAAAAAATGTATTAAAATTAAGTCAGTTCAAATTCAGAATGATCTTAGTGGTATAGTCTAATATCTGTTAGACAAAATGATACCTAAGAGCCCTTCCAACACTAATATTCTATGGTTCTCTGGTCAAATAATTCACATTATTTAATCATCATTGTTCATAGTAGTTGGAGGAATCAAAGATTTTAATATTAAAAGGACAGGACTCAGCAGCTAACATTTTGGGGAAAAACTCCAAGTGATTTTGACAATTCTACATTTTATTTCAGGTATTTGTGGAATGGCTGGTATAGAATGTTAATTCATATCCATCCCACACATCAAAGCAGTTTGGTACCTTTTATGCCTTATTAAATAATCTTTATGAGTTGCTGAATCATTTTGACCACAAATGCAAAGAAGTTTCATCAATGTTGCATTATTATTGGGTCACAAAATGCAAAACAATACTATATTAAGCTAATGATTGTATTAATCCTGTATAACAGTGATGACAAACCTTTTAGGGACCATGTAGTGTGCCATGCCCTCCCCCAGATTGCGTACTATACCCTACCCCTGCACCCCCCAGAGATCAAGTGCTATACCCTCCCTTAACCCCAGACAAGGGAGGGGGAAAAGGAGGGGAATGGCCTGGGCACTCTGCTCAGGGGAGGGAATAAGCTCTTTCATTGGGCTTCTGGGCAGGTTATGAGAGTTGTGCATAGAGAAGGGGAAGGGAAAAGCTCCACCTAAGTACCTCTACTTTCTAGTAACAACTCTGGTGGGTGACTGTGCATGTCCACAAAGAAGTCTCTGTGTGCCATCTTTGGCATCTGTGCCATAGATTCACCATCCTGCCTATATAACATGTCAGTGATAATATAATATTTAAGTATTATACTAATCATCATTTGAAAGAACAGGGAAAAAAGAACTAGGGAGCCTAGGAAAAGTCACTGGAATCCAATTTGATAAGTGAGATTTTCTACATTATGTATATATAATTGATGCCTCTTATGTGCATTTTCTAATTTATAGAAACTATATTCCTTTTCATTGATTTTTCAAGAGCTATTCAATAGATTAACAAATATAAAATGCTATGTGATCATAAGTTATATTGATATTCTTATAATAATTCCTACTTAATGAAACTCTAGTTTAAGTAACAATATAATATAGGCCTAATAGTGTGTCAGTGTCCTTTTTTACAAACACTATAAAGAAAATGGAGGATTTTGGGGGGGAAAAAAGCATTATCACCTGTATTTCATCATCATTTGTCCTAACCAGGCTTGGAACAGAGCAAGTACTATTAGGAAAGCAAGTCCACAAAATGCTGAGGCTTGTAGCAAATCCCAAAGAAGTCCCATCAGGAGCACCACTTGTAAAGGTACAATCCAGACAAAATGTGCCAGGGCCAGCCCCTGAAAAATTCACAGTTAAAAAAAAAGGAAAGCACAAGCTTGGAAGTGGTATCCCACCAAAGCATGTTAGAAAGAGAGCATAGTGAAATGATACTATCTAAAACGCTGAAGGTCTGAGTGTATTGCAGTCTAGGAATTAATTACATTGAGAACATAACAATGTACATTTACATTCCACATCCATACCTCAGTCTCATGTCGCATATCTCTGAGTACTTCCACAAGAAAATGTTACACTCGCTTAAGTTTAGAATTTAATGCTTTGAATATTTAGTATGTCAAAAATTTGTTTTAAATAGTATACTGATGACTTGATTAAAAAAAAAAACATCAACAACACTAGCTAGGGCACAGGGGCACAATAGATCTCCAGATCCTTGGAATCACATATTTGTATAATTCTATGACCTAGTAAAAGCTTAATCATTATAAGGACCAATGCACATCACTTAATAGAAGGGTCTGATTAAAAAATGATCAGGGTATGATAGGCAGACAAAAAATGGAATTAGGAAGGGAAGAAAGACCTGAACTCAGTAAATTTGCTTACTAAGAAGCCAGTACCCATGCTGAAGTTCCTTCTGAATTGTGTAATACCACAGACTCCAAGCTAATCCCATTCTGGAACACTTTTTGGTTCAACCAGAGGAAATAGGGCTGAGTGGGGCAAGATCAGAATTTCATAATAATCAGGGTTCAACCACACATTGCTGTTATCTGACTCAGGAAAGCTCCAAGCCATGAGTTTCGTGAAGATGTGTAGTTGTTTACATTAATTCTGGGATATGACATGCACAAAAGATTAAATGAGCAGCTACATACTTCATCAAACTTGTTCAGATTGTTGGAAAGGAGACTGATAAGCTGTCCAGTGCTTATTTTATCTAGAACACGGCTTGACAGTTTTAAGGTCTGAAGAGGAAAAAAGGAAAAGAATTGGGCTTAAAGTGACATAAAACAAAGTATCATAACATTACTAGCAATAATTAGCAAGATGATAAAACAGGTGTTATATTTAACATACTATCTTTGTTTATTAAAGAATATAGGAAATTATTTTAATTACTTTGTATCTTTTAGATTTATGTGGTTATACATTGTTAACTAGGTTTTAATCTTCTGAAATATATACAGTAAATAAATCCTTTCCCTTCTCCATTTATAAGGATTTCCACATCACAATGCATGAATGACTACATTTAAATATCTATATATAAATAAGTTATACATGCATATTTTTGGAAATATATAAGAGAAGTTAGTGGATATTCTTGATTAGAATCTCAGCATTATTTTTTTTATTTTATAGTCATTCTGCTAATAAAATTATTTAATTTTAATTATACATAGATCATTAATATTTTAAATGCACAACAGAGTAGAAAAAATATCATCAATTAATGATTGATATTATAAAAGAAAAAATGTGCCAAGCACCATGCTACTTGCTAATGATCCAAAAGCAAAAATGAAATAAACAGGTCCCACCCTCCAACAAGCTACTTTTGGTGAAGCCTGAATGATGCAATGCTATTCACAAAATGTTAAAAGACCTAGAGGAAGGGCTCTAGCATGGAGAAGTTATGCAAGTACATGGACAAGATTTTAATATGATGAGAAGCAAAATAAGTTGCAGCTTGTATCAACAGAGATAGCACTTACATTAAAAATATGCTAGATATACCAAAATCCTGTGGTAAAAATATCTAGACTCTGACCTATTCTAGATGTTTTAATTAAAATTTTTCATTTAATAATTTCAATTAGAAATGTCTACCTGCTCTGTGAAATTAAATTCTAAATGCCATTAGCAACAGCATATTAATACTGAAATATAATCAGTGGTATGAATGTATCTATATATAATATAAAGTACAAAATGTAATATATAATTATTATATCACTTGATCTTCACAATTACCCTTTGAGATAGAAGAACAATGTTCTTTAAAAGACTGATAGATTTTTGAGGGTAAGGACCATATTTTATACTTACTTTATTTATTCTTCCACTTTAAAATATCTATTCATGATGACATAATTAAAGAAGCTGGAATTGTTTTGTTGTTTTATTTTATTAGTATCTATGACTAGTAGTTAAATTATAATTTAAGATGTTGCCAGGTTACAGAAATTGAAACACAGAACAACTTATTCTATCATATAAGTTGGAATGGTGTGGAGAAGACAAGACTGGAGTTGGGAGTGGTAGGTGGCTGGTTGCCATATGAGTAAAAACTGGCTGGGCATGCAAAAGGGTGAGGCCATGGTAGGTCTAACTCAGGGTCAAGTATAATGCCTAAACTAGTGTCATGCATGCTCAATATACTATTTTAATGATGATAACTATGGATGCCATAAGGGTGAGGCAGCCGAGATAAAATAATTTGGCAAGGACCTATGGGAAAAGAATGATAACATGTACATATTATTTATGGATACATTTACAAATCAGTATATTCTTTATGATATTGTTTTCTCTGATGTCCATATTGTGTAGACTCTAAACTCCAGAAAAATATATTAGAAATTCTTCTCACAAGACAGTGTTCAGATAAGTTTTTAAACTGAGGATTACAGCATTGGTATTTTTCTAATACTAGTTAACACAAGAGAACTATATCTGTCGTGATCTGATTTAGAAAGAAAATGTGTTCTCCTTTTCCCACTATAAACTTTAGCCTAAAGGGTGAATAAAGAGATTTGCAGGGTTAAATCAAGCCCCGTTTCATTCTATAACAACATGCCAATTGTTGATTTTACTGTTATAGTTTATAATGATTCTTTTTTAGAATTTAAGATATAATACATTTTCTTTAATTCTATCAGTTAATATTAAATAATTTAGTTTATTGTAATATTTTATATAATATTGTATGATTATAACATATCAACAGTAAAATAAAATATCACACATAATATTAAAATAATAAATAAAATCATTATCTATTACATAAATATGATGTTATTTAAATATTAATTGAATTGAATTCTGATGCTGATTTCTATGTACTTTAATGGGAAACAAAAAAATTAATGGGACAATAGGACATGCATTAGCCTTCCTCCACTTAGCAAAGAAATTTATTGCCTTAAGATCTGAAGCAGAAGAATACAGTAGAGAAGTACCAATGTTGCATCTGAAATCAGGAGATGTGGGTTCAAATCTTGAGTTACTATCTCCGTGACATCAGGCAAGCCACTTGTCTCTTTGGGCATCAGCTTCTTCGTCTAAATAAGGGAATGGGACTAGATGCTTTCTAAGGTGACATCTATCTTAGAGGACTGTGATGTGCTACAGCAATGTTAGATTATGTGGACAAAATTTTAATGTAACTCATTTTGATATTGATGTTTAATGATATTAGCAACCAGACCCTAGCATATATGGAAATGGTTCAGTTCAATTCAGTTTGATAACCTCTGACTGAGCACCTACTATGGGGCAAGGCACTTTGCTAGCTGCTAGGGATACAAAGACAAAAAAAATGAAAAAAATCTCTGCCTTCCAGGTATCTGTATTCTTTTAGATAATTATATGTCAAAAGGAAGAGAATGAAGGGCTGCTAGATAGTTGGATGGATTTGAGAGCAAGGCCTAGAAATGAGAGGTCCTTGGTTCAAATGTGGCCTTAGATACATCCTAGCTGTGTAACCCTGGACAAGTCACTTAAATCCAATCAAGTCACTTAAATCCCATCACCTAGCCCTTGCTGTTCTTCTGCCTTGGAAATTATAATTAATATCAATTCTAACACATTAGGTAAGGTTTATTTGTTTTTTCTTAAAGGAAGAGAACAAAGATAAAGAAGAGAAAAAAGAAGGAAAAGAAGGAAGAAATAGATGGATTTTAAATCATTAAGCTTATTTTATTTATTTGTTTTTATTGTATTTTAAAATTCAAACCTTTATTTCTATCTGCTGACTTCATGTCATCTAAAAAGATATTAGATCAACAGGATTCATTCCTAACATGTACCAAAGTGGACTTTACTGTAATGTGTCAGGTATTTTTCAAAGACATTTGAGGGGCAGCTAGATGGCCTAGGACTAGAGACAGGAGGTCCTGGGTTAAAATCTAGCCTTAAAACTTCCTATCAGTGAGATCTTGGGCAAATCACTTAATCCCAATTGCCTAGCACTAACAGCTTTTCTGCTTTGGTACCAATCAATCTACAGACAGTATTGATTCTAAGATGGAAAGTAAGAAAGTAAGGATGATTATAAAAAAGACATTTGAATTAATTACCTTTTTGTAAATCAGACTAAACAGGGCTATTCTCATCTGCATTCCCATGTGATGAAGGCCAAAGATGGCAGGGTGTAGAAGAAGTGTCCTCACTATAAAGAGAAGGCACAGGCCTATGCCTAGATATATTGCAATGGCACGTTCTACTTCGTTGTCAGGATCATAGGAGGCTATGATTCTTCCCAGTAATAGAGGCTGTACTGCTTTGGTTACTTCCTGTAGAGGCAGAAGAAAAGAAAAAAAAAACAGACACACATATAAAAAGGTAAATTGCAGTTGTCTTGTGTTGACATCATAAATAGCCTTAAAGTATCCATCTAAAAAGATCCATATTATAGAGAGGGCTTAAGATGGGATTGGGCAGAAATCCACATCTGGGATATGCCTTGCTATATCTGTTTTGACATATCCTCATATTTATCTTTTGAGAATAGATTTGATTTATCAGCAGATGAGGGTTCACCCCCTCCAAAATCTTTTAGAGACAAACTGGATGAAAAGAGTAAATAAACAAACCGAGTGATAAAAATTGTTTGTTTTTGTTTTAAGGCCGGACTACGAAATCATGATGTGAGTTTTCTTGGGTGACTGCTAAACTGGACCTGAAGACAAAGATAAGAGATAAGTTCCCCAAAATGTTTTGAGCAATAGCAACATTGCTGAAGAGAATCCAAAGCAGGGGTTTTTAACCTTATTTTGTCATGGACTGGTTTGGCAGTCTGTTGAAGCCAACTCTTTCAGAAAAAAAATTTTTTTAATTGAAGGGAAGACTTAATTTTCATTATTCTCTAGTGAAAATTAAAATGTGTTTTTTTTCTCCTATTCAAGTTCCTGGAATCCCCTGAAATCTATCTATGAATTCTATGTGGAGCCCAGGTTAAGAAACTTCGATTTAGAGTTTCTTGGGGGGGGGGGGGGGGCGGGGCAAGGTTACTTTAAAGGATAAGCTTTTCTTTATATGAGTTCTTTTTAATTTATTGAAAAATAATCCTCATTAATTACCATGTTTTATCTTATAGGTCTGCCTTCTTAATTAATAGAGCTAGTTTTCTGGCAGAGAAGGATAAAAGAGAGAAGTCTCCAGGATTTATTTCTAATAGTAAGTACAATCATGATCCCAAATATCACCATATAAAACTGCATCACTTGAGTTTTGGATCAAATGCTTTAATTTTTTCCTCCAAAATGTCATTCTTATGACTAATTTCATTTCTCCTTTAGCTTACTAAACTAACTATGGATGGATCTAAAATAGGACTAGGGGAAAAGGAAGAAAGGTACTAAATGAGAAAATGAGGCTTGATTAAAAATAAAACCTTAAGTAAAAATATGAATCGTCCAAGGTAGCTTTGAGTTCTCAACCTTAGGCATTGCACAATGTAACTCCTGTTTCTGTTCTGTACATAGGATTGGGAGCAAGTCAACTACTTTGAGCATCAGGTTCCTCATCTGTAAAATGAAAATGGTCTACAAATCCCTTTCCATTCTAAACTTATGTTCCAATGATCTTCACCTACCAGGAACTTCTCCTTTAAGCCTTTCTTTATTTCTCTATATAGAATATATACATATTTTCCATATAACTCTCTAAAACAGGCTAGCTGGCAGTTCTATCCTAGTCTTATTTAGCCAAAACATACAAGAGCTTAGAACCATTTTATGATCATCCAATGAAGAAGCACTTTGTCCTCTAAGTTGTAGGCTGTTTAAACAAAGAGCCTATTTTACCACATGTTCCATGAACAAGTATAGTATTTTAAAGAAACATAAGGCAAAATCATGGTTTCCTATTATTTAAATTTGAAAAATCCTCTAATGCTTACTTGGTCTAAGACACTACTTATGATCATGAGAAAATTGGGTCTCACAAAGGTAAAATCATTCAATTCACTCAAAGTCAAACTGGTGGTAAGGAGTAGAGTGAGCATTCTGGTCTCTTGACTTCAAATCCAGTGTCCTGTATACTATAATAAAGCCACCCAATTTCATTTTTAAAATAACAGTGATCATTATTTATATTTTCACAGTGTTTTAGAGTTTATAAAGCCTTTTCTCCTGTTTGACAAATGATGAAACTGAGGTTCAGATAACTTAAGTGGTTAAGCAGAAAATTAGTAGTAGTCAGTATTCAAATCTATAGTTTTCTAATTCTATACCTGATGTTTTTTATTATACTTTGATACCTTTAAGAAAAATAATTACACAACCTAAGCCTGAGATCAATACTTTTTCCCCTCTGATGCTAAAAACCAACAATCTAATGAGTGTCGAAAGGTTATTCAGGCATAGTGAAAGTTATCATTAGACCCCAGATGAACAGAGTTCCTCAATCTCCTTCATGAAATTATAGATAAATGTTATTTTTCAGAAAAGGAAATTTCCCATAGAACTGGACATTTTCATTCTGGCTCAGCATTGAAGGACAAGTGCTTTGGTATGCTTGGCATCTCCTGACTGATTTGTGTGTGTCTCTTTGCCTAGGGAATTGTGTTGAAGATGATTGTTGACTAAGTTGGGTAAAATTTCCCTTCCTGGCTGGCCTAAAAAAAGAAACTAGAAATGACTATACCTACTTTCTTTAAGCCCAATTTATTTGAGAATAACCAGAACATTCTCTACCTTAGATATGAGTTATAAAAAGAATCGGTAGGATCATTTCTAACTTTCATAGACTACCTAGGAAATTTATCTTGACTCAAGAGTTTGTCATGAACTCAGCCTCCCTGTATGGGAACACATAGGGACCAAGGAGGAGTTGATATACATCTCAAAGCTCTTGCTTGTCAGTCAATGCAGAGCCAATGTGAAAATCCACTTCCATGAGAACTTTGTCTCTCTCACAAAGGTCCATGCCCATAATTTCACTGTGTAAAGGATTAAGTATTCTCAGATCAACTATATACTATCTACATGTATGAAAAGCTAATAATTCACAGATGATTATACTCACTAAAAATATTTGTGCATGTCATTCAACCTCTCACCGTTATTTTCAATAATTAAATAGCTCATACAGAGTGCCAAAGTGGATACCGAGCTGACCTGCCTCTGACAGAAACTAACTGTGTGACCTGGGCAAATCATTTAAACTCTCAGTGCCAAAGGCATTTCTTCAAGAAATTAAATTTCAGAGAAGGAAAGAAGGAAGCATTTGTTAAGCATCTGCCTGATTTGCATTGTACTTAGCAGTTTCTAAATATTATTTATATTTGCAGAAGAACTTTTATAACCTGAGAGTTCCACATACCATTGAAATCATAGGTCTAATCCCTATCCTGTTCCTTTACTTAATGATTTTATGGACTAAGAAATACTTAATTCTCTTCTGTTCCCTATATTGATTTTTTAAAATCAGACTATCTTTATAATAAAGATCCACTTCCATTAGGATAGATGTGTTGATTTTATTTTTCCAGTGGTGATTGGTCTACTCTGACATTTATTTGATTGAACATTCATTAGATTTCTTCTATTCATAAAAGTTCAGATATCTCTCATTCTCATCAATGCCAGTTAAGGAAAGCTTATGAATTGTGCATGTGCTGGAAGAAATCACTTTTTTTTACTATTCATTCTAAAAAATAATTAGTTCTCACTCTCTCAAGTCCACAATAATTTCCCAATAATGATATCATTGATGTTATTAGGCATAAACAAGGTAAAAAATACAAAACTTCTGATAAAGCCAATGTCAAAACCATATTCAAATGTAAATATTTCTATGAAATGGATGTTGTCTATATATGAAATGCCAAAAAGAGTGTTCTGAAGAAAAGAATCATACTCTGACAGCTGCAATTTTAAATATTAAGAGTCAGAATTTTACTATTAGAAATAAAACTTAAAGGGGGCAGCTAGGTAGCTCAGTGGATTGAGAGCCAGGCCTAGAGATGGGAGGTCCTGGGTTCAAATTTGGCCTCAGACACTTCCCAGCTATGTGACCCTGGGCAAGTCACTTGACCCCCATTTCCTAGTCCTGCCACTCTTCTGCCTTGAAACCAATATACAGTATTGACTCCAAGATGGACGGTAAGGGTTTCAATAAAAAAATAAAATTAAAAAAAAAGAAATAACTTAACCACTTATTTTACTTCCTAATAAGTAACTTGGATTAGAGTCTCAGCCACTGCTCCTGCACTTCTAGCTTTATATTTCCAACCTTTGACCTCCTACTCCAATAAACCCTTTAGATGAGTTAGATTGTTTGTAGTTTCATATAAGGAAAGAAAATCTCTAGCAGCCTCTGAATGGGACACCTGTTTTATGTACCAGCATTACTCGATTAGTTATAATTTTGAATCAACACATACTATAAAACTCCTGGCCTTTAAACAGTAATGGACTGTTTTGACAAAGACGATGGTAGTATCACTAGAGGAGAGGACATGTTTATAGAGAAAAACCTGGGTTATTTTTGGTAATGACAGCTCTGATAAGGTGACCATCTGCAAACAGTAAATAGGCTCCCATAAACTTCTCAAAAACCATAAAGCAGTTGACAGTTCAAGGACAAAAGCAACATTGTTCAAACAATGTATGGGGTTCTTCTTTCACTGAATCTTTTAAACTGTATGTTCTCTCATGTTTACTGTGTAAATCACTGATGGACAGCACTTAGATTTCCCATTTGGAATCTTTCATTTAAATATAGGAGTCATAGTCTGCCTAAGGAAAAATCAATTTTTGATATTTGGCTACTTGAGGAAAAAGTGCAACCAGAATTTTTCTATATGAAGACACAAGTGAAGATTTTTCATATTGATGTGTGCAGGTCTCACTGTTGGGTTTGTTTCCAAAGTTTCCTGAGATTCCACATTATGAAACAACATAAGCAACTATACATTTATAAGAAATAAGAATCAAGGCTCTGTTATTAATCTTTACCAACACTGAACACAAACACAAACATGGTAGAATTCAGTGTCCCTGAATGGCTCCCAAATCTTTTTGGTGTGACATTTCTTTAACTCTTTAATTAATTCAGAGTTAATTTGGTTAATTCAGAAGACTTCTAATGCTAGCAATTCAGAATTACATAACACTTGAAGATTTATAATACACTGTCCTCACACTACAGGAAGATGGCATGAGTAAAAACTATCCCATTTTACCATAAAAAATAAAGGAAACTTACAAAAACATTTACATTTAGAAGGTAAATTTGCAAAATTTCCCACTGGATAAAAATTCCTCACCATGCTATCCCAGAGAAGTAGTGTTCAAACTTCTACCTCTACATTTCAGTAGTAAGGGACTAAGTAACTCATGAGGCAGACCATTTCTTTAAAAAAAATAAATAATTTCTAATTGTTAAGAAGTTCTGCCTAATACTGAGCTGAAATTTGCCTTACTATTACTTCTAACCACTGGTTCTACTTCTGTCTTCTGGAATAATTAGAACTGTTTAATACCTCTTGTAGCTAACAACCATTCAAATAGTTCAAAATATTTCTAATGTTCTTAAGTCTTCTTTTTTTTAACCTAAATATCACTAGTTCCTTCAAAATTTCTTCACGTGAATAGCCAAATCTTCAGCTTCTTCCAGGATAATGAAAGTGAAGTAAAGGAAATAGTCACAGGTCCTATCAGACATACATCAGCAACTGATCCCAGAGCAAGTAGCATCATAATTCCATTTTCTTTTGATGCTAAAAATGATTCATCACCAGAAGGTAATCACTGTTATAGACACCCAATGTGTAACCAGGGATATATATATATACACACAGGATCATAGACTTAGAGTCCAGCCCCTTCATTTTATAGATGACAAAAAAGAAACCCACTGACATTAAATAATTTGCTTAAGCTTTAAAAGTTAGTAAACATCAGAAATGAAATATAAACTCAAGTCTTTTGCAGACTGCAAAAACAGATGTGTGAAGGAAAACATATATCCTACAGACTCTGGACCACAATAGCCATCTTACATCAGGCATTTGGGTGGCACAGTAGAAAAGTGCTAAGTCTGGAGTCAGAAAGACAGTTCAAATTCTTCCTCAGATGTTTACTACCTGTGTGACATTGGACAAGTCCTTTAACCTCTGGCAACTTCAATTTCCTCAGTCACAAAATAGGGATAATAAAAGCAGAAGTTATAAAGATCAAAGGACATAATATTTGTATAAAGGGCTCAGTATAGTACCTACTGTAGAATGAGCACTTTAAAAATACTTGTTATCTCCCTCCCTCCTATATCACTGCAATGAAGTTCCAATTTAAGTAAAAATTCCAAGGTCTGATCATGCCTCAATGTTCAAATTCCCTGGCTAATTGCAGTGAACATAACGTCCTTGAGGCAGTAACTCATTTTTGTCTTTATATCCTAGTGCCAAACACAATTCCTAAAGTATAAATGTTTAATAAATGCTTGTTAAATGAATTTCACCTACTTAGGTAAAAGTTTCTATGAGTGTTGCTTCTATTCACTTTCCATCTCAACAGGTTAGCTAAGCTGTATTTCATATTCTGCTAAGTATGACATAGTTTTGAGCTTCTACCTTCATATTTTCACTGTCATGATGTTCTTGGATTCTCATTTTATCGCCCAATGGCTCATTCTTATTTCTGTGTCATCTGCAAACATGATAAGCATGCTTTCTCTATCTTCATACAAATCGTTGTTTACACTGTTGATCAATCAAAATAAAATGAAGTATAAATATACTTTCAGAATGCAACTCAATATATCTCTATAGTTTTCTATTGGTCAACACAACAGACTTCACCAAAAAAAGTTTCTAGAAACATACATCTATAACATTTCACTGATCTACCAGTTTAAGAACCTTATCAGCAAAAGTCAACAAAGTTAATTTGGCCTGACTTAATCTTCGTAAACTTTTGCATGTGTGTTCACTGAACAGCTGTCAGGAATTTTTATGGATCAGAAGAGGTGCCACAAGATTGCTGAGATCCATGACCTCTGACTGCCAGGGTACTTACTGTCAACTCTAACACAGACATATGTGAAAGAATAAAGAATGGCTCAGAGGATCTTGTCAAGGATGCAACTGACCTTATGACAAAGATTAATCTAGGACCTATACACAGACTGAAGTAACACAGACTGAAGCCCTCAATGAGGTCAAGGTTTAGAGGCTGATACCATTATTTCTGATGTATCTTAGAAGCAAGCTCATAATGTGAGACCTTAAGATATAACTTACTTAGCACATGCATAAATCTTGCACTGCATTCATCAATTTCAAACTAATTTAGGGACCCACCAAAAACAGAAAAGCATAAAGACAAACATGAATAAAAGACTCCAAAAGTTGTAGTAGTGTGCCAAAAAGAGATCACACCTAGATCAATACTACTGTTTCCTTCTAAGAGCTCTGTAACATCAAGAGAATGGACTAGCTTTACAAACACTAACAAGTTACAATTTTCCTAGAAGACTGTAGGCAGCAACATTATGGAAGAAAAGATTAGCTATGTCTTCAGGGTTGTTGTACACAGCAGCTAAGATGCCAGTCCAATAAGTCAGTTGCCCTGGTTTTTGATGGTAGTAATATTTGTTCTTTGTTTTTTACAGTGTAAAACAAGAGTGATCTTCATTTAAAAAAAAAAAAAACAAAAAAAAAGTGAATCTTGACAACTGAAGAACAGTAGTGAACTTTATACAATCCTGGAAAATTTATTTGGTGCCAGGAAATTGAGGTTCAGAAAACACAAATTGGACAGTGAATTGCATCAGATAACCTTAAAGGACCTTCTCATTACAAAACAAACAAACAAACAAACAATGATCCTGTGAACTGGGGAGGTTTATGACATACATAAGATATACCAAAAAGGAAACCTTCTCTTCCCCTCCCCACAAATCAACTTTACTTTCCAAGTACTAGAACATTATCCAATTAATAACCTGTTTTGAGTTTGAAGCTTCTTGTGACTACTGTAGCTTTCTTCTTGTCATTTTTGTAATGTTGTTCAGCACTTCAAAGATCCATGATTTCATCTTTATGAGTACTCCTTCCAACAAAATAACACATTCTTCTAAACCTTAGTAGAAATTTTTTTTCATTTTAAAAGTTTTGATATTTAATTTATTTTTTACCAATTACATGTAATTATAAATTTCCATATGTTTTCCAGAGTTGCATGATCCAAATTATCTACCTCTTACCTTTCCTTCCCTCTCCCAGAGCTGGCAAGCAATTCAATCTGGGTTATTCGTGTATTATCATGCAAAACATAAATGGAACATCTTTTTGAGAAAATTTAACACAAAAAGAAGAGGGAAGAATCTCTAAATTGGAAGTTGATGAGATTGACTTTGAATCTGGTGAAATTATAAAACATATTATTAAAGGGGTGCTATGTGAGAATTTAGAAGAGAAAGTGATAATTACTAAAGGCTAGCATAAATTGACTCATCAAGAACAAGTAATGCCAGCCTAACCTTGTTTCCTTTTTTTGACAGGGTTACTAGACCAGTTAATTAAGGAATGCTACAGATATAGATCTGGATTTAAGTGAGTTACATCACAAGTTTCTAATGCTATCTTTTTTGTTTTTAATTATCCTTTTCCAGATTGCATGTTGATATAATTTTAATAATCATTTTTGATATTTTTATGATCCATATGTTCTCCCTTCTTCCTTCTCCCCTCTCTGCAAAACAGCAGGCAATATGACATAGGCTATACATGTGTTATCATGCAATATATATTTCCATGTTTATCATGATGTGAGAGGATCTATATCACTTGTGTCAGAAAAAAACTCATGAATAAAATCAAGTGAAGAATAGTATGCTTCAATCTGCATTCAGATTCCTTTAGCTCATCATGAGTTTCTTGGAGTTGTCCTAGATCCTTGAATCATAGAGTTGTCATTCACAGTTGATCATTATACATTATTGCTGTAACTGTTTACAACAATCTCCTGGTTCTGTTCACTTCAATTTGCATCACTTCATATAGGTTGTTAGTGGTATTTTTGTAATCATTCTTTTGTCATTTCCGGTGCAGTGGTATACCATTTCGTATGGCACAATAATTTTCATTACAATCATATACCACAATTGGTCCATCATTTCTCCAACTAATGGACAATCCTTCAATTTCCAATTCTTTGTTACCACAAAAAGAGCTACTATAAGTATTTTGGTACAAATAGATCTTTTTTCTCATATCTTTGATCTCTTTGGGATATAGACCCTGTAATGATATTTCTGGGTCAAAGGGTATATGCAATTTTATGGTCCATTGGACATATCTCCAGAATGGTTGTATCAGTTTATGCTATTACTTTGGATGAGATAGAGAGATGTGGTGTAGATATCAGCACACTTGTACAGATTCAGAATGTGGTGAGTAATGAATTTTTAGTGAATAATTATTTGAGCTATCAAAAAGTAGAATGAATTACCTTAGGAGGCAGTGTTTTGCCTTTCATTAGAGGTGTTTCAAAAAAGTTTAGGTAACCATTTCTCTGGATAGTAGAAAGAGATTTAATTTTCTTGTTTGAGTTGGATTATATGGTCACTATGGGCCCTTCCACTCTAAAATTTTATAATTCTATAAATGTTGACCAGTATTAAGCAAAATTCTTTGACCTTCATTAGGCAAAAATCATTTCTATCTTCTTCTCTGGGTTATCTTTAGCAGAGTCATAGCAAAATGACATCTATTTCTCTTTCCTTTAGCTAATTCAAAATGCTCTCCTGGTGTGTTTTCAGAATCTAGTTTCCATGCAGATGAATAGTTTCTTGAGTCTTTCATGTCTTCTTCCAAACATTTCTTTTAAAAGTAATATATCTTAGAATTGATCATCATATTCTAGTTATTACCATGCCACAAATTTTTGGTTATAATTGATGGGATTATAGTGTAACACTTTCTTTTTTTACATGTTGAAATTTTTATTTAATTTAGAATATTTTTTCATGGTTTCAAGATTCATGTTCTTTCCTTGCCCTTCCCCAAACCCCTTCCCATAGCCGATTTGCAATTCCTCCGGGTTTTACATGTGTCATTGATCAAGACCCATTCCTATACCATTATTATTTGCACTAGGGTGATTATTTAGAGTCTATATTCCCATTCATATCTCCATCAACCCTTGTGATAAAGCAGTTGTTTTTCTTCTGTGTTTCTATTACAATAGTTCTTTCTCTGGCTGTAGATAGCATGCTTTCTTATAAGTCCTTCCAAATTGTCCTTGATCATTGCATTGCTGCTAGTAGAGAAGTCCATTACATTCTATTGTACCACAGTGTATCAATCTCTGTATACATTGTTCTCCTGGTTCTGCTCCTTTCACTCTGCATTAATTCCTTGAGGTCATTCCAGTTCACATGGAATTCCTCCAGTTCATTATTCCTTTTCATATCTCTCTTGATTTTGTGTTTGGATATAAAACTTTTCACTTAGTTCTGGTCTTTTCTTTACAAATACTTGGAAATTTTCTATTTTGTTGAATGCTCATACTTTCCACTGGAAGTATATAGTCAGTTTTGATGGGTAGGTGATCCTTGGTTGAAGACCCAATTTTCTTGCCTTTCTGAATATCATATTCCAAGCCTTATGGTCCTTTAGTGTGGAAGCTGCCAGATCTTGTGTAATCTTGATTGGTGCTCCTTAATATCTGAATTGTCTCTTTTTGACTTCTGGTAAAATGTTCTCCTTATCTTGGAAGCTATTGAATTTGGCAATTACATTCCTGAGGGTTGTCTTTTGAGGATTTAGTGTAGAGGGTGTTCTATGAACTCTTTCAATGTCTATTTTTGCCCTCTTGTTTAAGAACATCAGGGCAGTTTTCTTGGATGATTCTTTGTAGTATGATGTCAAGATTTCTGTTTATTTCTGGGTTTTTAGGTAGACCAATGATTCTCAAGTTGTCTCTTCTCAATCTGTTTTCCAAGTCATTCATTTTCTGAATGAGACAATTAATCTTTCCTTCTATTTTGTCAGTCAGTTTTGCGAGATCATTGGTTTCCAATTGCCCAAGTCTGGTCTTTAAAGACTGGTTTTCCGTTATAATCTTTTGATTTTCCACTATAATCTTTTGATTTTCCCTTTTGGTTTGGTCTATCCTGCTTTTCATATCTTCTAGCTGTTTGATTTTTGGTCTCCAAATGGGAGTTCCTGACTTTTAAACTGTTATTTTATTTTGGAACTATTTCCCACTTTTCTTGCCAAAACTCTTCCATTTTTCTCATAAGTTCTGATTTAAATTCTTCAAGAACTTGTGGCCAATTTCCTTTTTTTGGTTTTTGGAAGATTTGCATGCATTTATTTCTTTGTCATTTTCTGCTATTTCCTTTGTATTCTGGATTTTTTTCTCCATAAAAATTATACAAGGTCAATGCCTTCTTCTTGTTCTTCTTGGCGTTTGGAAGTTGTTTTTTCCTTGGCATTTTTTGCCATCACTATGCTGGTTTTCCTTCCCATTCCAGTCAGAAGTCTGAGTGAGGAGGGCAGGCTCTCTGTGTATGGAGCTAAGGAACATGGTTTTTGCCTGAGGCCACCTTTCAAGTCTCCCCATCTTCTAATGTGTGCCTGATCTTCTCTGTGCTATCTCTGTGCCCTAGGTCTGTGCCCTTTAGCCTGCTGGGGTCTCAATTCTAGCTGCTCTCAGGGGTAGGTCCTTAGTGGTCTTAGTCAGCTGCCAAGGACCTAAAGGTGCCCCCCCCACTCACTCATTCATTCTAGTTCTCTGGCTTTGACTTTAGGTAGGGTGGCAGAGGGTTGATCAGCTTGCATTTTGGTTGAAGGTATTTTGCTCCCTTATGGTGTGGAAATGCCCAAGTCAACATACCTTCAGTGCTGTAGCCTACTGTGGAGTCACATTGATTATATAAATTTGGTTTTGGGTTTTTTTTTGGCCTTTTGAAGTAGTCTATATCGGTAGGTTAAGAGGAGAGGAAGAGTCCTGTGTCTAGACTGCAGCCATGTTAACCCGGAAGTAGTAGTGTAACAATTTCAATTTCACTTTGTTTAATTTGACATAGAGCCATTTAAGGTTATATGTATTTTTTGTTGATATGCTTCCTAAGTATTTTTTGTATGAATTACTGTACATCTTTACCATTAGTCCTTTTTCTTTGCTAAATCTGTTGTCTATCAGGATATTTGGGCACTTTTCGCTCCCCTGTAATTTTTATTTTAAAATCTTCTATATGCAAATTTCCAGTCTAACATGTAACATAGAAGATTATGTTTGTATAATAAACTCTGTCCTTTGAAAGAACCATTACTGTTATATCTTAATCTATGTTCCCCCAAAATTAAATATTATTCTTTGGTACCCCATATTCATTCCTGATGACTTCTTTTCTATTCTGAAGTCTTTGCCTTCAAGTATTGTGTGATGACATCCTTCTAAAACTTGTATTGACACCATCTATGCTCCCAAATGATAAACTTTGTTGTTCCTAATACAACAAAAATGAAGTGAATTTACCTATAAACAAATTGAGGAGGTACATTGTTTATGGTATGGATATTATTACTTATCTATGGAAACATGTGTATGTTCTTCACCTGTTTTGAAATTTTTACTTATTCTGTTATTTTTTCCACTGTCGGTTGAGATTCAAAATGAGCTGTTTACATTTTATTTTAATTCAATAAAATCATGTTGTTTTGTTCAGCTTGGCTGTTGTTTTGTTGAAACTATGAATCAAACCTTTTAATATTTCCATGAAGCAGGTTATATCTGTTAATTTTCAAATAAGCTGGTCCTTTTGACTCTTAAATGTATATGTGGGGATGTATTGCAATGAGGTGGTATGATAGAGAGGAGTAGTATATGACTACTCTTTCTAAGCAAAGGGACAAAACCTTTATTGAAAAAGAGACTTAGGGGATTTGGTTAAATCATTTGTCCCATGTACAAAGTAATTTATAGCACATTCATTCTCACTATAACATGAAAAGCCTGAGAGTGATATGTGGTTCTGTGACCTTTTCCTACTTTATAATATCTGTGGCTACATGTATATACATGCCTGCATGCCTGCCAGACTCTCACAATCTCTCTAGGATGGGAGTAAATAATGAACAAGGATCCATGAAAATGAACTTGATTGTCCAGAACTTCCAACAAGGGCTAACGATGTTCTAGGTACCCTTCCCCCATGACCTATACATGGACCCCCAACATACCAGGAGACAGCAGAGTATAGAGAATGGGGCACAGAATTTAATGTCAAGAAGACCTAGATTCAAATCCACACTCAGACACTTGCTGGTTGTGTGACCTAGAGCAAGTCACTTAACCATTCCAGACTCCAATTTCTTCAACTATAAAATGGTTTAATGCAATGGTCTCTAAAGTTTCTTCCTGCTCAAAATCTATAATCCTATAGAAATATGATAGGGTAGAGAAGAATCTTAAGACAGTAAAGGAGACACAAAAAATGGGGGGAGAGCAAAGAAGGTGCTTTCTTCTCACACCTCCATCTTGTTAAACCAGAATCAAGGACCCTACATCTAGAGCTTCAAGATGATTTAATGTCTGATTTCCCTATAGTATATTTAAAACTAATATAATATTTGACTATATTCAAAGCTATTATGTATTAAAATAAGGAGAAACTATTATGAACTAAAATAGGAGTTTTATAGTTTGTTCTTATTCAATTAATCAACAATTATATCATGCAAAATTCAAGTAAAACAGAGACTGTAATTTGAATTTTTGGATATTTCATAAGGACAGCCTTTCTCTGCATATAGGTATCAATATGTACTTGGAGAAGTTAAGGCAAATTATTACTCTTGGAAAATGATACTAAGTTTAAGGGCATGTATTTTGTTTCATTTCTCAAAATCACATATTATCAGTCACTGTAGAAGGCAGGTTTTAGATATACTAGTGATGTTTCTATATGTCTAACAAGAAGTAATAGAATGCAGAGTCATATTACAGAGAAAAAGTGAAATGGAAACACCCTAAGGGTAGAGATGGCTTTGTTTTTGCCAGCCATCCAATGCAGCTGAGGAAGTCTCCAGGTGTAACGACCTTTCGTGCCACTGGACCCAGGCTTCCAACACCGAGAGATTGGGACTGTCTCTGTGCAATGACTCTTCCACTTAAATCTCTTTCACGCACAAGTGTCTTTGTGCAAATGCACAAGACAATCGTCATTCTCAGTTACCGAGAGACTACTATCAGTGTATCCCTAGCACCTACTATAGTGCTTAGGGCACAGATGACACTTACAAAAAGTTTTTTGAATGTAAAGGAACAGGTTATTCCAGAATTTATAATTTCCAAGTCTCATCACAGTCACTATTTCTCCTTTAATCAAAACACTCTATCTCCATCAGTAGGTAAGAGGAAATGACATTGAATACCATTGCAACAGAACTACCTAAAATTCCCACGCTCCTTTATCCTCTTAGATTTTTCAATAGGTTTAATTAAGGGAGAGAATCTTAGTCAGAATGTGTAGACATGTCAGAATTTATTGACAAGCAAGAAAGTATTTTCTGAAAACAATGCAAATTACTAATATTGTTATCAGTCTTCCACCAAAGTCCTACTCTAAAGCCTTGCTGAGGTTTAAAGGTGATCTGGGATTCCTGAAATTTGTCAGAGGACCACTCGTTCTATCAGATCCTACTCAGTTTGAAAAGATTCAAGTATGGGGCTGAATATGTGTTGCTAAACTGCCAGCCTACCTAAGTTTAGAGTGGCTTAACACCAGGAATCTGACTGACTACCAAGTGGTAATGTTTTCTGGACTCTGTAACTCACATATAGGCTATCATTGAGAGAAATGACCATTAAGAATTTGAGATCTATGGCAATGGAAGGCAAAACTACACCAAAAGAAGAGTGAATTTGCCATAATAAACTATTTTTATGAAGTAGCTAGGTGGAACAATGGATAAATAACTGAACCTAGAGTCAGGAAGATCTGAGTTTAAATTCAGATTAAGATTCTTAGCTGTGTAATTACAGACAACTTACTTAACTTCTGTCTGTCTCAGTCTCCATATCTGAAAATGGAAGAAATGATAACACTGATCTACCAGGGTTATTGATTATAAAATGAGATTATATTTGTTAAGGACTTTGCCAACCTCAAAGCAACACATAAATTTGTTGTTGTTCAGTCATTTTTCAGTTGTGTCCAACTCTTCATGACCCCATTTGGAGATTTCTTGGAAAAAAATATTGGAGCAGTTTGTTATTTTCTTCATCTCATTTTACAGAAAACTGAGGCAAACAAGGTTAAGTGACTTGCCCAGGGTCACACAGCTAGTACGTGTCTGAGGCCAGATTTAAACTCAGAAAGATTAGTCTTTCTGAGACTCTAGACCTAGCCTTCTATCCACTGTACCATTTAGCTGCCCTACTAGATAAATATTAGCTATTATTATTTATCACCATCATATTCCTCCATCAGTTAGCTTGCATAATAAAAACTAGCTTGTCTTCTCTAAAAAGTTTGTCATTCAACCCTCATTTCCAGTTTCTTAATTAAGTAATGAAAGACTGACAGGTTCCCAGGGGAAACCTTAATTGTTTGAGATAACATGGTGGGAATATTATTGGTCTGGCTGTCAACAAGGTTGAAGGAAACTAAGTGTGGATTTCATGGTAATATACCATAGCTAATATAGCATGAGATGCTATCAATATGTCAATGATGCAAGTTCTGTCATGATGGCAATTTCCTTTATCAACCTTCCCAGGGCCAGGCATAAATAATGCAATATTATTTATCAGTGCTGAAACCAAAAGTGAACTGCCACTACCACAGCTGTGAGCTTCAGAGGCAATCAGAAAATGAATGTATTCATTCTTTTTTTTATTTGTTTCAAATTCTGCAGCAGCAGAGTTATAAGAATTTCAAGCAGTACTTAGGAAGTAATAGACTTGAAAATAAAATTTTCAACAGCAATGAGGAATAAAGACTCCCTCCTCCTCCACCTTGCCCCCTGACAGCCCACCTACCACACCCCCAACACAAGCATCCATCAAGGTTTTTAAATTTTCAACCTCTTTTCCTTCAAAACAAATGAAGACAAGAAACTACTGTTCTTTGAGTCATACAGTAGAGTTATCTTTTAGAAATCGTGTTTTAAGTTTTACAGTTGAAGAAACCAAGATAAACAGAGATTAAATGATTTGCCCAGGGTCACACAGCAATATATGTCTAAAGCTGAATCTGAACTTGGAATTTTTTGATTCCAGGTCCAGCACTTTATTCACTATGCCACTAGCTGCCTTTCAGATAATTATCTAATGTTGCCTGACTATGAAACATGGTGGTATAGCAGGAAAGCATATTTACTCTAGAGTCAGAATACCTGGTATCAAATATCACATCTATTTATTACTACCTATAAATGACCTCAGGTAGGTCAATTAAGCTTGATGGGCCACAATTTCCACATCTGCAGATTGGGTAGATTCGGCCACATGATCTCTAAAATTTCCTTCTAGCTCTAAAGAGGGGCCATGAAGACCATTATTAAGTACAAAGTAGCAGCACACAGAGTACTTGAAATATTTTACACAGCTCTAATTTTACACCAAATATTTCACATAGCTCTAAGTCTAAACGTGGTTGCAAGAATTGAAATCATATAGCAAGTCAGTAGCAAAGTCTAGTCCCAAGCTCAGGTTTTCAGAAACTCGCCAAGAGTAGATTTTTTATTCAGTTGTTTCAGTAAAGTCTGATTCTTTGTGACCCCATTTGGGATTTTCTTGGCAAAGAGACTGTAATGGCTTGCTATTTTCTTCTCTGGCTCATTTTATAGATGAGGAAACTAAGAGAAACAGGATTAAATGACTTACCCAAGGTCACAAGGCTAGTAAATATCTGAGGCCAGATTTGAACTCACAGAAGATGAGTCTTCTTGACTTCAGGTTTGATGCTTTATCTCCTACACTACCTAGCTGTCCCTAAAGAGCAGAAAGACTAAGGCAAAATTTCCCTTTATGCTACTTCTGCTATTCAGAACCCTGCAGAGTAAAAGCAACATTTAATACATGGCACAGAGCAAACCATGAACTAATAACAGAAAGGAGACTTTTTTTTTGGAAGAAGCAATCAGTGCATCAACTGTTAAGTTTAATTTGTTCTTTGCAATTCACGTAAGAATGGAAAGCACGCTTGCTCTGGAATATGCTCCAGAACAGGGTAAAATATGTGGAGTTGAGTGTTGAGTACTCTGCTGCTAACTTGTACTTGTATTGGTTTTCATGGCCCCTCTTGCAACATAGATCAGAGCTAGAAGGTATCCAGAGATCATATAGTCCAATCTACCCATTCTGCAGATAAGGAAATGGTGGCCCAGTCAAATATATATAATTAAAATTTTCATTCCTTATTGGCAGAAATTTAAGGTTCCTTCCTGGCCACAGTAGTTAAAAGGGGTTTTTTTCCCCCTTACATATTACTGAATAGAACCAAAACCAAAATGTTGCCTTATCATATCAGTCCCATTATAATAAATCTAGAAAGATAAAATGTTGGATTTGGGAGGGTCTGGATTCAAATTCAGCCACAGACACGTAATAGCTTTGCGACTCTGGGCAGTGATTTAACCTGCGTCATCCTCAGGTTACTTTTCTGTAATATAGGGATAATAATAGCACCAACCTCACAAGGTTACTCTGGGGAAACTAACACATGCAAAGTATTTGGCAACTCAAGGCATTATAGAAATGCTAGCTATTATAATTACAGAGATCAGGATCATTTATATGTGTGTGTTGAATTTCTTTGCAGAATTCTTACCCCTAAGTATAATATGATTCCATGAAACACAAATCTCCAGAAAAAACATCGTCTAATGGCATTAATGAGTTTGGGTTTTTTCTTTGATGCCAGCTCTCTGTCCCATTCCCTGAAAAAAAACACACACACACACACACACAAAAAAAACCAAGACCATTAGGTTGGAAGCCCAAATGTTTGAGTTGTTATGTTTACTTAACATAGTTTGATTCACTCAAGTATATCCAAGGAGATTTAGTCAAATTGGCTTAAGAAATAAAAAACACTTGTTGAGACCCCAAAGACCTAATGCTCACTGACTTGATATCTCAATAAAAGTTCAAATTTTGTTCAGTCACATATTTGGCACATTTAAATGCCTCCCCATATATCATCCTGCTGGGAGTTGATTCATGAAAAGGTCACATTGTACGTTTTAAAGGCAAGCACTGTACTAACACCAAAAATAATGGACAAAAGGTTTTAGGAGTTCTTCAGAAAGAAGAAAACCAAAGGAAAAAGAAAAGATATTCTAAAATACAGATTTCAAAATTGGGCAAATTTAGAAAAAAATCATTTACCTAGAATTCATCATTTAGGCAACTTAAACCTAATAAGCTGTAAAGTTAGAAAGTTGAACTCTTTAAACTTAATTTTCTTTTTTTTTTGGTCTGGATTTGAGATTCCATCTAAGCAGTCTTCCTCACTGGGAACTATGAACTTAAAATTATGAATTTATCTATAGTTACCAGTCTGGGAATTGGTATAAGGAGTTTCCAGTGAAGGAAAATATTAGATATTCTAAATTGCACTGAATCCTACCTTGTGTCATAAACAAACTCATATATGCCTACATAAATAAACAAAACACTCAAAAGTTGCATCCCTGACAGGACATACCACATTCCTTACCCATAGTCCCTCTACTCTCTAATGAACAAATAGAGAGGTGTTTCATCATCAATCACTGGAGCACTTAAAAAGACCCATTTGCCAATCTATTAATTTGCTAACTCACACATAGCACAAGAATCCCTCAACTTGAAAGTTTATTGTTCTATGATATGAATGAAAGTGGTTTCACAGTTAACTGACTATTTGTAGTACCATAGAACCGTGCCCTGTAGGCTCTCTACAATTAGTGACAATCAGTCAACTCTTTTGTCACATATAAATGATCATGGTTTCAGCATATATCATGGTCTAACATATGAAAGACAGGTTGGCTCATACAGCTTGTGAAAACAATGATTTTTCATTTAAATCTTTTTATTCAAATAGGATTCCTCCTGGAAGATTTTAACTGAATTACTTCAAAACCACTCATTTCTTCACTGTGGTAAATTACCCTGAGTTCTCAAAGGCTTGCAATTTCTAGTCTTAAAAAAAGTTGTCTATGGAGCACTAAGAGGTTAAGGCACTTAAACAAAGTCCTACAATTAATATGTATTAACAGGGTAAACTTCAACCTAAAGCTCTGTGAACTTTTCTAACTTTCTCCATACTGTCTCTTTTCTTAATTTTGTATTAGATATGGTTTGTAAAGTGAAAAACTTAGAATTGTAAACAAGTTCAGCTTAGGGAAATTCATCACATCTTTTTTTTTGCATGTATCTTTTCTTAAAGTAGTAGGATATTTCTAAAGACTATTCAACCATTTTGGAGAGCAATCTGGAATTATGCTTAGAGTTTAAAAAAAAACTGTATACCTTTGATCCAGCAATACCACTATTAGGTTTATTTCCTAAAAGGACCAGTCAAAAAGGAAAGGAACCTCTATGTTCTAAAATATCTATAGCAGCTCTCTTTGTGACAGCAAAGAATTGGAAATTGAGGGGCTATCCATCAAGTGAGTAATGGCTAAACAATTTGTGGCATGTGGTTATGACAGAATGCTACTGTGGTATAAGGAATGATGAGCAGGTTAATTTAAAAAGAAAACTTGGAAAGACCTACATGAAATTAAGAAGTGAAACAAGCAGAATCAAGAGAACATTATACACAGCAACAGCAATATTGTTTTAAGAATGACTTGAATATGACAACCTCCAGAGAAAGAATTGGTAATTAGAAACATGCAGGAAATAGTTTTAGAAATATATAAATTTATATATATGTATACATATATATCAAGTGATGCCTTCTCTAGTGTGAGGAGGAAAGGGAGTCATTACCTGGGAATTTTAATGTAACAAATAAATTACTTAATTTAAAAAAGAATATCAGTATATACTATTCTCTAATTATACAGAAGTCAAGCACACATAAACATTCATAGGCAGTTTCAAAATAGAAAATAGTTCTGCTTTTTGTAAACTGGCATGCCTATTAATGTCACATTATAAAGGCATAACTCTCATTAGAAGATTTAAAGTCAAGCAAGATGTCTGTATGCAAGGAATAATTCTACACAGGGATCCTGGAGTAAATCCTGTGTTCAACCCAGCCTCATGCTTTCCATACTTCCTGGGCAAGTGTCCAGACTGTTATCAATTGAAACTCTAGAAAGGCGAGAGGCAGGCAAAAGGCCAGGCTCTCTCTGAGGATCCAGGGACAAAATTCAAGAACAGGAAAGCCCAGTGGCCCTTTCAGTGGCCATCTAGTTCAACCCACCCATGCACTGGGAATCATGTATTGCTTCTCATAAAGAGACTACAGTGCAGGTAAAAAGTTAAGGTTATAAAGGGCTTAACAAAAATCATTAGGAAGTGGTCATTCAGCCTAATCAAGCACGAATAAGAATAAAAAGAAGATAGAAAGGTCATGAATTAAGAATAGCAGGCAAAAGATGGATCAATAAGATGGTATAATAGAACCCTCAAGATATTTAATACAATGGAGACCTATATGAGGTAGATAGTCTTTTGAAGACTTATGGGGAAAAGTGATTAAGAATTATACAGAATGAGGCTTGGGAAGATTATGATCTACTTCAGCAAGGGTAGTCTGCCCCAACTCAATAAAATCATAATTCTATCCATTTATTAAGAAGCAATAGCACAAGAAAAAAATTACTGAAATTCTTTACCATAGTAAACATTACTTCTTCATTTTTTTAATAGCTTGTTACATCAAAAAGACCTGGCAATTAAAATAAAATGAATTCTTGTTCTACATTAAAAATTTTAAAGTGGACCTTAGAATAGTGGCTTCATAATGAAATCCAATATGTTTTTTACAGGATCCAAGTCTATTTTTTAAAGTAAATTTTCAGAATTTCTCAGCAGAGGTAGTATGGTCAAACTAGTTCAGGGCTGTCAAACTCAAAAAGAAATAGATTCCTACAGGCAACAACTACTTAGAAAACCACAAATTAACATTATCTGTGTTGCATTTTTTATCATTTTGTTAAGCATCTCCCAGTTATCCAATTACATTCTGGTGCCACTCATTGCGAGCTACAAGTTTGATACCTCTGGTTCCAGTAGTATATAATGGACTAGGTTTGGAATCAGGAGAACATGGGTTCAAATTCTGCTTCCAATTATCACCATATATGTTGTCTCTATGCATATTACTAAATCACCTTCAGTGCTTCAGGTCATTGCCTCAGATATCTCAAGGGTATTCCTAGTCTCATCTGTTAATGAAATCAATTCCATTTGGTGAGGAAATCTTGGATCTTTTGAGTATTTAGAAGTTCTTAGAATCCAAAAAGAATTATTTTTTCATTTTGGAAGCTTTAAGGAATTTTTAAAAATTTCATTCTTTCCAATGGACAATACTTGTATCAATTAAAGTAAAATATTTAAATTAACATTTCTCTGAAAATTACTTAATCAATTTTATTCTTTCAAAAATAGCATGTCAAGTAATTTTTACTCTTTAACTATAAAATACATACATATGGTCATACCTTTCTAACTTTTCAGATAGATTGTCTGCAGAGTTAGATGAGGGAATTTGATATATGTCTGACAATTCCAAGCGTTTTCTGAAACCTTTACTCAAAATTGGTCTAGTCCAACTGAAAAATAAAATAAGATAGAAAGAAATATTAATTTCAGTATGGTAACAATGAGTTATGTAATAAAAATGTATGTATTTATAAATAGAATTACAAGTCTACCTAATATTCTTCAAGCATACTATCAACTAACTCCCCCAAGATAGAAGAAGAATTCTAATAACAATTTTACTTCAGACTCCAAAAACCCTTTTACAGATAAAATCTCATTAAACATCACAAGATCCCTTATCATGCATTTAATTTTCTTGGCTCTGTGTCCTCCATGAATTTTTAAATAATTAATGATATGTAGCTTGAGGTTTTATGAATAGTAATGCATTACCTAGTTTCAATTAATTGTCTTATCTGACAAAGCTAAATTCTTAGAAGCCAGAGAGCATGACTTTTATATGGGTTTTTTTGTTTTGTTTTGCTTTGTTTTTACCTATACCTCCAGCACTGAAAAGAGTACCATGCACCAGCAGGCATTCAGGAACAATGCCTTTATGACAGTAATTAATTAAATAAAATAAGCCTTAAACCAGGCAGGATTTCACAAGATTTTAACCCTTAAAATCTTAGAAGGACAA
Organism: Monodelphis domestica; assembly: GCF_027887165.1. NCBI lineage: Eukaryota > Metazoa > Chordata > Mammalia > Didelphimorphia > Didelphidae > Monodelphis > Monodelphis domestica. The sequence continues at coordinate 185,384,150 of NC_077231.1, read as the reverse complement.
TGAGCTAGGCTTGTCCCTGAACAAGAGGAAGAGAACAGGCAGAATTGTTTTTAGGAAATTGTAAAACTCCTTTTCTCTTGTACTTAGGTCCAAGTTTCTTAGGCAAGGAAACGTCTTCTTATTTTTTCAATACTATTTACTGTTTCTGTATGGCAGCAGCAAGACATGGAACACCACTGTACTGAGGACAATGGAGAGACTCATGGTGGGTATGAGCAGGATACAAAAGTTATCTGGACACAAAAGTTAGCTGGGTATCCAGCAGAACCTAAGTTCCTTAAGGCAGATACTTTTCTATGCTTTGGCTTTGAATTCCCATCATCTGGCGCGTGCTACCAAGTACAGGGAAACCACAATAAATACTTCTGAGTTGAATACAAAGAAAAATGTCCCAGAAATTCTCTGTGTATGAAACCATCCAACACTTGTTTCAAGAAGAACTTCACATGCCTTTGGATCTGGATATTGACCTTCTGATTCCCACCGCCCCCCTCCCCCGACCTTTTTTTTATCATAAGGGATGCCCTTTCCTATAATACCCTTCTTTTGACTTAGAATTTTAAGCACTATGTTCATTGCCTGGAACATAGTAGATACTAAATACATTCTAGCTGACTGACTATTTATTGTGACATTTGGATTATTGTGTGCATAATGTATAAAAATACATGCTAGCTTACAAAGAAAAAGGAGGTAATGTTTTGGTAATATTAGAGACAAAACAACAATACTGAAAAAACTCAAACTCAAAAAGTATAAACACTGGCATGGAAAGAGGGAAAACGACAACTGTAAAAAAGGCAAAATTCTAAAATTGGAGAAGATAGCTATGGGCCTGAGTCTCTTAAACCACAGAAATAAATGATTTATATTTAGATTTATGATTTAGAACTTGAAAGGATTTTAGACATTATTTATTCTTTTTTTATATATACATACTAACAGGTAAAAAGGGATTTGGAAGGGGAATCAGGGAGTGACATTTCTTTTTTTTTATTTTAAACATTATTTTTTATTTGGTCATTTCCAAACATTATTCACTGGAAACAAAGATCATTTTCTTTTCCTCCCCGCCCCCCCTCCCACCACCTTTCCCTCTCCCATAGCCGACACACGATTCGACATTATTTATTCTAACCCTAATATTTTAAGGGTTTAGGAGGTGGTGAATTGGCTAAGTGGCTAGAGTTCTGGGCCTGGAGGCAGAAAGATCTGAGCTCAGATGTGACCTTAGACACTTTATAGCTATATGACCCGAGACAAGTCATAACTGGTTGCCTGACAAAAGGATCCATTGGATACACTGGAAAAAAAAAAGGAATGGCAAACCACTCCAGTTTATTTGCCAAGGATACCCCATAAATGACTCTGGTCAATGAGAACACAAAGAGTCAGACATGACTAAACAACAACAACAAAATATGCTTTTTTTAATTAAGGAACTGAAGCTAGGTAAATGAAGTAACTTGTCCAAGATCACATAGATAGTAAGCAGTAGAACTGGGATTCAAACTCATGTTCACAGGTACCAAATCCAGGGCTTTTCCCCTCTATATCATAAGATGAAAAATTTTCTTATATCTGCCCAATAGATCCTATTCTGTGACTGTTAGGCACCAAGTTTGTTTTTACCTTATATTTTCTCATTATGTTAAGTAAATTAATATATCTTTTATGATCACCAAATAAATTTATGATAGTTTCTAAAATTAAAAAATTGGTTTGATAAATCCCTCAGAAATATATCTTTACAAAATCAATAAACATGAAATCTGTTCAAATCAATAAGCATCTATTGAACTCTTAGTTTATAGAACACTCAGGCTTAGCAAGTATGAAAGAAATATCTAAAGAGTTCAAGAGACCATTATTCTCAAGAATTGTTTACAACTCTCCCCCTTTCCTTTTAGGGCCATATCTAAAATCATTACTTCCTTTTTTTCTTTTAGAGCAAAAAAACCCTTTTTGTGCTATGTGCCTTCTTGACATTCTGGTGAAACTTATGCACCCCTTCTCAGAATAATGTTTTTAAATGAAAAAACAAAATTCTTAGAATTAAGAAGGAAACCAATTACATTGAATGCAGTTATTCATTTTTTAAAATCTCTGCTTTAGAGCCATCTCTCAGATTGTAAAAGTAATTCTATGCATGTGACTAGGGTAAATTTCTCACTCATTTCAGAATAAGTTGGTTTGGGGGGAGTTAATAAAACCTTTCTGCATCCTCTGAACCTTCATTACATACCATGTTGTATCATACACTGAGATTCTGTACAAAATGAGTTTCCCAACAACAAATGAAGCTGAAATGTTCCAATATGAATGCAGAGAATAAAATTAAGTCCACTATCTAAAGGGCTTGAAGTCCCTCAGTGCTACAACTGGACATGTCAACACAAATAAGTTTATATTCATAACCTCCAGAAGGGTCTTGGAGCAAAGGAAATCATTCAAAAGCTGGCATCAAATCCACCAAAGGCTGCTCCACAAGAAAATATACCAAAAGTGCTGGGAATCCTTACCATCATAATATCTTCATAACATAGGACAACTTCTTGCTGACTTTGATAAGGATTGAACTTGATCAAGGGAGATTTCTGCACCCTCACAGAAGATAGGAACATCTTATATTAAGCCTCAATATAGTTTGATAAGTACTAGAAATGGGCATTTTCACACAAATGTTTTTTTTTTCTGTGAAAATTTTAGTTATTTAGTTAGTTATTAGTTCATTATTAGGGTAACCCAAAATCTGAACAATTTTGACAAAGTTGTAAAGATTTAGATAAATCTTTGTATTATAACCATAGTACATCTTGGCATTGAAATGGATACAGAACCACTTATATGCCCCAAAATGCATCTATTCCTAGATAGTATGATTTCCAATAGTTTTTTAATAGTAGGGTAAAAATACCATCTCTGTGGCAGATTCCTACATCTTTCCCCATTTCTTTTCTTCTCTTCTTTCTCTATCCCTAATACAATCCATGTATTCTTTTACATTAAGCTATTATATATTGACCATAGGGATGAGAATTTGTTTTCTGAGGAATGGGGTTATTTTGTAAAGTTCTGGCTATTCACAATGAAAATTCTAGCTAACTACTAACTAGTAGGTAGAATTATAGTGCATAATTATAGATATTTCCAAAAATTACAATTTTGCTCTTTCTTTGAGTTTTAAATTGACTTGGGAATAAAAATGAATCTTGAATAAAACTGTTTTCTTAATCAATACAATTTACAGATTGTTTGGAGAAAATGCAATCTTGGTTGATGGAAAATTGCTTTTGTAATCTGAACTATAGGAAACCTAATGCTCCTGAAGGAATTCTGCTTTTATTCATATAGCTTAACTCTTTTAAAAAATTAAGTTAGTTTGTTTGTTGCATTAAAATAACTAGTTATGTCCCTCTCTCCCTTCCTACCCTCCCCCATTAGCTACCTTTTTTAAAGTTTAAAATTTTCCAATTATAAACATTCTAGAATTTTGAACTGCCTAAACATGGGTTCCTTTAAAAGAAACAATGGAATTTTATAATTATTTGATATTTGAAATTTGAATGTACTAATCCACTTGAGAAAATATTAGCATTTTCACCTACTGGAATTTAAGATAAAGGTTAACTATCAGATTTGTCTTGCTTCAAACTGATTTAGTTTATGTGAAACAATCATGCTTTTAGTGTATTTACATTTTTCTTAGGATGCCAATGACCTTTTACAAATTGATACTAAGCAAATTTAAAATAACAGCATGCAAGCATTCCCAACCATGGCCAGATTAATACATTAAAGGTTAATGCCCTTTATTTATGCATGGATACTCAAAATTCGAGCAATTGAGCAGAAACTCTCCCAGGCTACTTTGTGTAGATAGAGGTAAAGCACATAGGTAATTACTCATCCAATGAATTTGTTGTGAACTTTAAAAAGTGTTCAGTCAATGTCGATAGTTCAGAGAAGATAGTTTTCTAGGTGGCTAAAGAAGGGAAGAATAGTGTCATTTTGATTCACTGAATGACAGTGAAAAACCTCCATTTTGCTTTGTCTACATTATTCTTTTAGGTAGACTGGAGGGAAGCTATAATTTAGTCATCATTATGCCAAGTCACAGAACCACTACAAATTTACAAATTTTTAAATGTAAGCATGAGATTTTTCTAAATGAATTTGTGGGCACCTTATTCACTGAATTTTAGATTTGATAATACTTGATTATAAGTAGGTATCAACTAAAATATTACAGGAACAGAGGCTAACAAAAATCCAAGAGACTAAGTATAAAGGCCCCAAATTAAGAGTAAGGTAGTAATTCCCAACTTGCTATTTAAAAACCAAGTAATTTCAGAAATCCCATGAAATATCCATTATCTTCAGAAAGAGCAAAACCCAGTCCTTGGGCTATCAATTCAACATGTTGTCTACAATCCGTACATCAATATTATTCAAGCTTCAATATGAGATATGACAACAAAGTGACCTTATTGACTACTCTGTGATTATTAATGTCAAACATATAACAAAGAAACTGGATCATCAAAGGAGTTAACCACTATGATGGAAAAGATGTAAAGCAGAGTTCAAATTGAAGACAAATTTCCCTTAGATGATGAGGCTCTTCAAATGTTACTGTCTCTGAGTGACAGAATGTTGGCTGCATCAAGCTATAAATGCATAATGTCTATTGAGTTATTGATATATAGATATAGACATATACAGCTATATATCATATCCATATATATGCATACCTCTATATGTCTACATCAATATTAACATGTCCAAGATCTATATTTGTATGAATTTGGATATGTATATATATATGAAAAATATATATGAATAAAAATTGTAGAAGAGCTCTATAATTAATCTATCCAACATCAAGTCAAAATCTGGACAATAGTCATTTTTCATTCACTTCATTTTTTCCTATGTGGTATCTAAATGCATGAGTGTTTTTCTTTAATAATATCTAAGGGCCTCCATGATATTCTATAACCCAATTTATCCTGGTTTTAATGTATGACTGCAAATTTGACATACTATAGTTTACAAATAGGACAAGTAGAAGGCATAGTGCATAAAGCACTATACCTGGAGTCAGTAAGACCTGAGTTAAAAATCTAGCCTCATATATTTACTAGTTGTGTGATCCTGGGCAAGTCACTTAACTTTGCCTCAGTTTCCCCATCGGTAAAATGAGCTGAAGAAGGAAATGGCAAACCACTCAGTATCTTTGCCAAGAAAGCATCTAAAGGGATTTTGAAGAGTCAAACGTGCCTGAAAACAATTAACAAACAACAATAAATAATATGCAAGAAATCATAAATTATAAGGAGTCTAGAAATCTGCTTGTTAACTTTGCAATTGTCAAAGTACAGAGGGTCATTTCTGACAATTTTGCAGAGGGACTCAGACTTCCTAATTAAGCCACTCCCTTAAAGAAGATTAATATAGTTGACTTACATATAAAATAGAAAAACAAAATAATGTGGTTTGTTTATTCAACTACCTTTAGTTAAAACCAAGAACTTGAATGATACACAACTTAAAAAATGAATTTAAGGTATCTATCACTAACTTGAGCTTTCTTATTAAATCTTCCCTTCATTTTATATTTTATATTCTTTTAACACTGTGATTAAGACTGCCAACAAACTTTACAAATGACTAGCAAATTTTTGTTGTCCCTCCTTAAAGTTAAAAATAGAAGTTCAGTTTATTTTTAGTAGGGCATGTTTGTTAGGAATAGCCTAAATTATTCTTTAATTGTTAAAATATACAACAAAAACTATGTATATGTACATATATATCTTCATAAAATATTTGTAATCCTTATGGATTTACCACAAAATTTTCTAAGTTCTTTATGCCATAACTATTAGTTATTCCTTCATATTTAATTTTATATGCATGATAACCAGTTATATAACATTTTATGAAAAAATAGAACTGTCAATAATCTAAGTCCTTATCTAACAAATATGTGACCAATTAACTTTTTTAATTCATTAAACCTTTTTCTCATATTTTCACACAAGTAAACAAATAAAACTATATGAAAAGTTTATGTTTTCAGATATGTCTAGCATTCAGTAATATACTGGGATCATAAAAATATGGAATTACTCCTTATAATGTGTTCACTTAATAAATCCTTCATTTCAAAATATTAATAGTGTATAACTTTACAAAATACTTTATGTGCATAATATCCTTTGATTTTCACAAGAATCCTTGGAGATTGATAGTAAAGCTACTATTATCCTCATTTTATTGACAACAATGAAATTACTTGCTAAAGGTCATCCAACAGTAAGAGGCTTAGTTTAGTCAAACCTCAATCTCCTGACTCCAAATCAAGAGTTCTTATTATTCTCTCATGTTACCTCTTCCTGGAAGATTACTTATGACTGATCATATGATATATATATATATATATTTGAAAACTTATATTCTTTAGTGCCTCCTACTTGCAAGGCACTCTTCTAGGTCTTGGAAATACAAAGAGAAATGATAAAAAATGAGAAGATAATTATTATTTCCTACATTGAAGAACATGGATGAATATGATTATTTTATAAAGAATAACTGTGGTACAACATTTAAAAACATAAACTGAGACTGTTTTCTTCAGCCTGAATGAAGTTAGTGAATTAGTAGAGTGATAAGAAAGCAGATTAATATCAAGATGAGGATATCTTAGACTTGTATTTTGACATTTCTCAATAAACAGGTAAAATACCGATTAGGTCTTCCTGCAAAATTCCTGTTCCATCTGCAAGACTGCTCTGGGCAGAACCCTATTCTACAAACCAAAGAAATGTGTAATTACTAGAAGTTAAAAGGATCGAAACACTGCCATGAACTCATAAGGAATAAAGTTATTGCAAAACAAAGCTTATAGAACCTCAGATAGAGAAAGACCAAGCTACATCTCTCCAAGAATCCCCTCTATACTATAGGAGGTCAAAAAGAGCAATAGTTATAGTATAGTAGCTTACAGTTTTCAAAGTACTATTACTTATATTATTTATTATGTTATATATTTATGTATATATTTATTATTATTATTATTTATTATTTACATTATTTCATCTGATGCTCATAACTACCTGGTGAGGCAAGTATTATTACCAACATTTACAAACATGGAAACTATGATCAGGGAAATGGAAGTTATTTGCCTATGACTACACAATCAGCAAAGGATGAAGCTAAAACTAAATTGGAAATTAAATCTGACTCACAATGTAGAAGTTTTTGCTACTAAAGGTCAGAAGACTTACTCAGGGTGCTAGCCTTGGCTGCACTAGTTATTTATCATATGAGTATGGACAATTTACTGAATTTCTCTACATTTTTTCTCATTTCTATAACCTGTATAGTCTTCCTCTAACATTTGTTGAGTGAATCAAATACAATAGAACAAGTGAAAATGCTTTATAGACTGCACAGCAATATACAAATGTAAAGAATTTCTTGCTTATTATTATACTTCCTCAGCTATATGGGAATGATTTCTTTTGTGTGGAATCTAAATTAATCAATCAATAAATATCCATTAAGCTCCTACTATGTCAAGCACTGTGTTAAGTACTGAAGATACAAAAAGAGGCAAAATATAATCCCTGCCCTCAAGGAATTTACAGCCTAACAGGAGAGACAAGCAACATATATATATATATATATATATATATATATATATATATATATATATATATACAAAGCAAACTATATATACACTAAATAGTAAATAATTAAAAGAGGGAAGGTACTAGAATTAAGAGAATTAGAGAAGGTTCCTATGGAAGGCAAGATTTTAGGTAGGACTTAAAGGAATCCAGGGAGGTCAGCAGTTGGAACAGAAAAAGGAGGACATTCTGGGGGCCAGAGAGACAGCTAAGGAGAATATCTGGAGCCAAGAGATGGAGTGTCCTATTCATGTTACAAACAGGAGGCAGGTGTCACTGTATCAAAGAGTATGTCAAGTAGTAAAGTGCAAGAAGATTGGAAAAGTAAGAGGAAGGTAGGTTATAAAGGGCTTTGAATGCCAAACAGAACATTATACATTTGCTCCTGAAGTCAATAGGAAGTCACTGGAGTTCACTGAGTAGGGGGTGACATGATTGAATCTGCATTTTAGGAAAAATCACTTTAATGATAAAAGGAAAAATGTACTGGAGTGAGGAGAGACTTGAGGCAAGCAGACCCTCTAGCAGACTATTGCAAGAATCAAAGAGTAAGGTGATGAGGACATACAATGAGAGCAGTGGCAGTGGCAGAGGAAAGAAGGGATTGTCTTTAAGAAATGTTGTAAAGGTGAAGTTGACAGGTGCTGGCACCAGATTGGATTGGGGGGTGGGGGGAGGTTATAGAGAAAGATATTGAGGATTCCAGAGTAACTTCTAAGTTGTGAGCCTGAGGAACTAGGAGGGTCATATTGCCCCCAATAGTAATAGGAAAGGTAGTAGGGAGAAGAGAGGATTTAAGGGTAAATACAATGATTTCTGTTTTAAATATACTGAATTTAGGAAGGAAAGTCTTCTTGGAAGGTTGCCATTTGTAAAGAAATATACATACTAGTGAAAAATTAAAACAACAAAATCATTTACTTGTGCCAAGTTAGGAAGATTTCTTTACAATAATGATTTTTCATAGCTATATCCAGTGATTGCTAAGTTCAAAAATTGAATTATAGTCCCTTAAATACATTTAGTCCTTAACTGTAGTGTCTAGTTGATTACTAAAAATGATTAATATATTGTACATGAGAGGAACTAAGAATTACTGACAAGGAACATGGGTTGTATAAATAATGTTAATCCTCTGTCCTTCAGAAACCAAAATACTCACCAGCTGAAACACCCATAAATCCAGAAAAGTTAATAACTGTGACATTAAGTAAATAAGTGAAGCAGAATCATGGACAACAACAATTAGAAAAAAAATGGCTTCCAATTGGTACTACAGATTCACATTGTCTAGGATGGAAAAAAATGTATAATTTTGAATCTCTCTGTATTATTAAAGTAAAAGCTATTGAGCCTCTCAAGAAAAAAAAAATCTCACCTATCTTGAGATGGGGGGGGGTCATTTTCAACCCCAGTACCTATGAATTTGGAGAAAGCAATCTGTTTTTCTTGCTATTATTTTGGTTTCGTTTTTATTCTTGATTAGATGTTATCTGGCATTTAGCCACAGAAAAAAAAGACACGAAATGTATTGTCACTGGAACAAGAAGAGTGGTTCAACTACAGAGGAAGGTAAGGTGACTAACCATCCTGTAAATTGGCTACATCCTGTACTATTTCATCTTTTGGAACTGCTTTTAACCAGAGATGACAGCTGTTGCTATTATTCTCTAAAAATATATTTGGAACCAAGAAAAGAAGGAAGAAGGGAAATAGACATATCTTGAGATTTTAAGCTAAAAAAATACCCCTAGTTTACTGGCTGGCATTTTTTTTTAAACTTACATAGAACAGTATGTTGGTCTGTCAGAATCACACTACTGGGTGTTATTATAAGCTTTTCAATAGAGG